>NW_024104482.1:212500-375000 GCF_003945595.2 Pipra filicauda
CAGATGCTGTATTTTACTGTTTTAAAGTGAAAAAACCCCAGTTTGTCATCACTACAAAGCAATACAAATTCTCCAGATCAAAACCAGTGTAGACTCAAGTGTATGTATCAGCTAAAAGTTACATTGTAGATTTTTATTTTGCCCTTTAATTTAGTAATTCTGTTCGTTTTGTAATTTGGGGGGGGAAAAGCCAAAACAATAAATCAGCAAAATACAAAAGAAAACGATGATGTATTAGTTACAGTATAAATTTACAACTAATTTTTTACAAATTTTTTAGTGGAAAAAATGAGAGAGAGCATGATCTGAAATGTTTTGGCAATAGCCTAAATAGTTTTGAGGTGGAGAATCCCATTGTGGATCATAATCCCATAATATATCTGCTGTGTCTATCCCTGGTTTCTGTCATAATTTAAACAAGACCTATATAATTTGGTTCTGGATGAAAAGATGTAAGATTGGTATTCAGCCATTTTGGAAGCTCTTTTGTGTCCTATTAAAGTTGCTGCAAAATCATAGAAGCTAGAAATGGGAAAATTTTGTAAAATCAATTTGTATAGTCTCCACTTATCCAAAACTGTTCCCTACAGCGAACTTTTATCCAGTTTAGATTTAAATGACTCAAGCAATGGGTCTCCTGCAACCTCCCTTGAGAGGATGCTTTTACAGAATATTGAATCTTAGTGCTAGAAAATTGTTCTATGCTCTTCAGCCTGCATGTTCCTTGTTATTTAAGGCAAGAATTTTGCAAGTAGAGATAAAGACTGTTTGGAGAGGAGAGTTGATACTTGTTAAGATGTGTCAGCTTTCTTCTCCAGAATCTCCTCTGTGAATGCACATATATTCTTGAAAATTAAGGCCTATAAATTATATATGCTATTTTGGACTCCATCTATTCCCAAACTTCAAAAATTATTACAAGTTGTTCTGCAAGGTTGAATATAAAAATGTCTGATTCCATTTAAATTCAGCAACAAAGAAAAAAGTGCCACACCCTACTGACAATTCTTTCTACCTCCTCCCTTTGATACCATATAAATTATATCAGTGAAATATTTGCGGTGTGACAAACAGTCAGTGTCAAAATGCACAATGATTTTAATAGATTCAGAACTTTATATGTCATTCAATTGTGGTTCTAAAATGCAGATCTCCAAAGTTTGTAACTACAAGTAAAGGAATTATTTCAATTGTCATGATTTTATATTTTGTATTATTTTTTCACCCAGACCATATCAGAATAACTGGAGATTAAAATGCCTGTAAAATACCTATATCATGTTAAAAGGCCTGATATTAACTACAAGAGTCGGTGTTTTTCCATTTTTCTTGATATACAGTCGAGCTCTTTCAAAACACAGGCTTTGTGTGACTGTACATGTTACTTCCTTTTTTTTTTTGTTTTAATTAGTACAGTGACATTAGGTAGGGAATCCATCCTAACTAAAATGCTCATACAGAATAGTTCTCATGCCAAAATGAACCCTTGGTGGTGACTGGCTCATGTGACAGATAATGTTTTAACTAAGAGACTATCACTGATGTGTTAGTACAGCATAGAGCTGGCTTGTTCTTTTAAAATAAATTTAAAAAATTATATGGAAGGTTAGGAGAATGTGTGGTGATATAAAAAGATACCACTGAAAATGGGAATAGAACTTCCCAATAAAGCAGTTAGCGTATTGGTAGGCTACTTACGTTAAAGATTTTACGTTTTATATACCTATAGATTGAGAACTCTCTGAAAATGATGAATCTTATGTCCCTTTGCATATTTAAGCTTTTTAAAGAACCTTAAAACAAATCAGCTAACTTAGAATAACTGTTGTAAAATACTATAGGTCTTCCATAAATCATACAAAGAAAGGCATTCTGAAGTAAAGCCCATCTGTTCCTCATATTGGTCGCAATCAGGTTGTACCCAATGGGAAGATGCATTCTAGAGAAACATGTCCTCTCCGAGTTTGGCTGGTCAGGTGGGAATTAAGATGCTTTTCACCAGGTCAATAATATTAAAACAGGTTTCAGCAAGGTTGCCATGATTTCCATTAGGAATAGATACCATGTTTTAGTGGGCCATGATGCTATTGTTTATCATTGCTGTCTGGAAAGTTTGGTAAATGGCATGATATCAAAAAACCACAGCAAAGTTATTTAAACAAATAATAAGACTTCCCCACAAAATGTGGAAGAAACCCCAAAGAACAATGATCAGGATCAAATGAACCCAGGATCAAAGGTTATATATGGCCACAGTAACTTTGCAAATACAGGTCTTACGGTGGGTGTTTCAAAAACAGGCAGAGATGAAATGAATGGGGTTTTGCCAGAAAACCAGTTCAACACTGTATGAACCGTTAAAGTAAAAACTAGATTACCTGCTGGCTTGCAGTCTGATGGGGAAAGTTCCTCAATAGTGGATAATTTGTAAGCACACATTCTTATTTCAAACAGTAGGTTGCTTGCTCCCTGCTGTTTGAAGAGAGTTTAATATTCATAGACATATCTCAAGCTATTTACTATGACTGAAGTGATAGGTTTTGTTGTTTAGTAGCCCTGCACCATGTGATGGGGCTGCTTTGTGCTGTGAAGCCTCCTTTCACAACACATATATTTTCAGGACTTGAGCATCAGTAGTCCTCATTGGTGTTTTAGTTGAACAGCTTCTTCCCAAAGAAAATCAGAGAACTGGGAGGGAGTGGGACTGGGGCCTTCTAAGACCTTTTTTTTCTAAACCCTGCAGATTCTTAGATGCTACTAGAATTTGCAGAAACTGTGTGACTTACATCTTATAAAGACATATCCTTGCTGCCTATGGTAATTTCTGAGATCTCATGTCACATTTATGAGAACAAGGGTCTTAAAAGCTGATGGCCTGGCCCAAAATCAGTGTGGGTAAAAATATTCTGCACCCTCAAATTCCCTCCTGGTTTCTACAAAAAAAAAGGTGTTCTTTATTTCCTGTCCAAAGCCATGTAGTACAACATTGCTGTAGAGCAATGAACAGCTGCTCTGTTTTTCCTTTACCTCATATATAATATGCATTTCAGTCAGACCGTTTATACCAGTTTAGAACCTGCTAGGGTGAAAAATACTATCTACATTTAAAATTAATTATCTATATAATTTTTTGGTCTTTTGCCAGAACATAGATCTTCTTTTTATTTTTTTCCGTAGCTATTAATTCTTATAATTGCTATTTTATTTTTTACACATATTTATCAAGTAGTTACCCACACTGTCTATCTGATGACCCTGTTAATATTGCATAAAAATTACCTGATAAAACTGCGTAGGATTTTTATTGGAATAACTCTTCACGTCAGTGAGACAATTGTTTTGGAACAGATGGTGTGAAAAGGATATAGTGATATGCTGTTATTTGTTCAAAAAAGATTTTGTTGACACTAAAAAATTTAAACAATCATATAATATACAGGAGCTAATTCAACAGTGAGGCATTAGAGGTCACTGTTTTAAATCATTGTTTTCAATTCAAAATAAGAAAAGAGAGTGCTTAGTTTGAAGGCACACTAATAAGTTGAACAGAGTAATTAAGTGTTGAAGAAAGCACACCTGAAATTTATTTCAAATCATTCTTGATTCTGTCATGTACTGCTACCTTACTTTTTAATATATAATTTACAAACTGTTTCTATAAGATATTTTTCATAAATCTTTTAGTTGATTTCTCTGTTCACTTAGTTATGGATCTTACATGACAAAAACATTTCATTTTCCATTATTCCTTCCTTCGTTCCTTCCTTTCTTCCTTCCCACATTGCCTATGATACACATATTCCTTGTGTTGCACTAGTTGGTCTGACAGGAAGGGTTAATGTTTCACACCTCACTAAATTTCAGGCACAGGAAGTGGAGAAATGATTGTGTGTATGAAAGTCACCACTCCCAATGACCACTGCTCCCATGAAAAGGAGGGTGGAAAAACAGATGAGCTGGGATTTGTAGACTGGGAATCCCTAGTCTGGAATTCATAGACAATTATGACCAGAGAGTTTTGCTTTCTGCATTACACAGGTCATAAAACTTCTTTTATTCTTTCATACAGTGCAGAAAATAAATGCTTGCCTATAGCAAAAGTGAACTGAGCTCAGAAACGTGCATTCCTTTCTGCCATTGCACAGACTGCATCACTTACTGCCCCAGGTCTCTTACAGGCCATTCATGGTAGAGTAATTTGATTCTTATCTGTCACAGGAGGTTGAGCAGCAACCTGAATATACAAATACTTGCAGCATTCATTATTGATAAGACTTGGAAAAGCATTAGATAATGTGTTACTTAATGTATTTATTGTACGTGATTTCAGGTGGATGATCTCTTCAGACCCATGAAGGATTGCATAGCACTCAGCAAATCAACAAACATTTATCTGGTAACTTTTGTGCGTGCATGAATCTTACAATGAGTCAGCTGCAACATAAACCATTGACACAGCAGCTCTTCAACACAGTTTGTCTGTCATCCAGAAGGTGTAACGATGGGAGGCATTCAAGAAAATTGAAAATACTTTCTCTATGCAATCCGAGAAACTTAGGTGTATTTAAAAAACAAAACCAAACCCAATTTCAGACTAAGAATTTTGATGACACAGCTATTTTCACACTATGTATAAACCCCACAGGATACTTTGTCATACAAGCTCCCATGATGTAAAAATTCTTCTGACCCTGAAAGGCATCCCCCAAAGGCTAAGCCTTCCAACAAAATCAATTAAAGAGAAACCAGGCCCCAAAGAAAGGCATAGGTAATATTCACCAGAAAGACACTATGTTCCTAACTCTCATAACATAATTACCATGGCTGGGACAATTACAAATGATTCATTCTGCATCATAGACTGAGTCAGGAATCATAATATGTGGAACAAAATCTTACTGAAAGAAATAAATGTTAAAAGCCTTGCAGTAATTAGTAATGTAGCACAAAATACCTAGCAGTTGAGTTAAGGTGATCCAAGGCTTTGGATGTGATGGCACAGCAAGATAGTTTCTGCAGACATTGCACTTAGGATGAAAGGGCTTGCTGCACACCATTCCAGGCAATAAAAGAGCCACTGTTTTTCAGAAGTCAACATTAAAACCAGGTAGAAAGAAGCATCTATTAAACCAGGCAGAGCAGCACATTAGCATAGAAACATTGCTTTTGGAAGCCCAGCTAGCCAGCTCTTACGTTTCGGACCACTTCAGATACCTTAAAATCACAAAGCAGCATGGGATGACTGATGTTACCTGTCAGTGTGGTGTCTTCCAAGCATCAGTAATATCCCTAATAGAGATTCCTCAGTTAAGGAAGAACTGCTGAATACGCTGGGAGTACAGCAGAGGATGATACAGCCCAGGCTATGAGAATAGGTAAAGATGAGGCACAGCTGATGACTTCTTGGGCAGAAACTCCGTACCATGCCACATTTGTGTCAGATGTGTTAAGCCACAGTTCTCAACCAGAAAAGAAAACAAATCCCAAATCAAAAACCAACAAACCAACAAAAAAACCCCAAAAAATATAACAAACAAAAACCCAACCAAAACCCAACAACCACCAAATTCAGTAGCTGAATGCCAGATTCTCCAGAGAAGTTACAAACTTTTTAGCCCTTTCAAGCCTTCTGCAAGATGTTTTACCACTGCAAGCTCAGATATTATGTATTTTTCCTGGAGTGGCTCCCATTTCACTTATAATTTTTAATGTTATTGTCCCAGTTACTAAGTAACATAAAGTTGCCATACGCATCTTTCCCTTTAAATGCTATTCCTGTGATATACTCAATACTTTAAAGCACTCAGTCAATTCATTTGGGTACATAGAAAGATCAGAGGAACAACATGTTTTATTGACACCAATATTGAAGTGCTTTAACTTCAACAAGCTGTAGTTCCATTCAGTATAGAGTGCTTATTTGTAAATCAGTGTTCCAGTCTGATTTTCATGCTAAGTAAGAAGATTATTAAAGCAAAAGAGTGTATTTTGGAGATATTAAATGTACTATGAACTAATGCAATTCCACAGAAAATGAGAACTTTTCAGAAGTAATGTGGCCACATCCAACTTCAGCTGACAGAAGGATAAGTAGCTTTTTTACATTTAAAACAGTGAAACATTTTGTCCCTTGATTGAGAATTACAGACTCCCACATTTGTAATACTTATTTTAGGCTTGCATAGCTCAGCTTTGAGTCACTGGTCAACTCATTATGATTATGCATTCACTGTTGAAGTGTTATCTATTTGCTCTACACTCTACAAGTACTCCCACAAGGAGAACTTTAATTCCCACAAAGGTATCTTTGGAGGCATTTGTAAACTTGGAATAACTACTACATACTTGTCTTTTTATCTTTTTTTTTTTCAAGTGACAGAGAAGTAGCAATGGGAATATCTAAAATGCCAAAATGTGCACTGTCAGATCCTCACAACATCGCCCTCCTTCCACCATCCTGTCTTTGTTAGGCCAGGGTAATTAATTCTTCTCATGGCTGGTAATTAAAGCCAGACCTCATGGACCTAAACACTTTGGGAAAGAAGATTAATGATAGGGTCTCTGGTTTTGGGCCCCATAAGGGTAGGGAAATCATAATGAGGAGGAGGAGGAATGTGGAGGAAAGAAGTTTGTTCTTCACAGTAATTAGAGAAAATAGCAAACACACAACTTATGGGAAATGAAGAAATGAGTAAAATGACTTTCCAAATCCTTGTCGTCTCCCTTTTTGTGAGAAATTTTTTTTTAGGACATTTCCCATTTCTTCATCTTGAGTGAACCACGAAAGAATGAAATAATTTTCTTCCTACTGTGAAGTGTGGAGGCAGCAGCCACCCAGTACGACTGAGCGCGGCTCAGCTTTGGCTGATGACTGAGTGAACCTGTATCCCAGACATGTTCAGGGCAAGGGCCACTGACCAGTGTATTCTGTGTATCTATTGTTTTATTTTAGAATCTCAAAGAAAGATTGGAAAATCTGTCTTCCAGGACACTAACTGATATAGTATTTTGTTCTTGATTTTATTATTTTTTTAAAAATAACTGTATAGGACTCATTAAAAAAATAATTAAAAATATTAGCTTTTGAGATTGCACTTCCCCACCCCCAAAAGACTCAGTGGTGAACATGGTAAAGTTTTGAAGCAAACTATTTAATACAAAATGTAAAAAATCTGATGAAGTCTACACCTGTATTAGCATTCCTAGAATCATAGCATGGTTTGGGTTGGAAAGGACCTAAAAGATCATCTAGTTCTAGCCCCCCTGACAAAGGCATGGACAAATTAAAACACTTAAATTCAGTGGAGTTAAATCTAATTTGTAGTTGGGTAACTGACATTGGAATCTAACCCAAAGAACATTTATGTACATCTCATGCCCAAGAACAGATCATAAGTGCTTGATTGCAGGATCACTGCTCTCTTTCAGCTGTTGCTGTTATTAATAATGTTTTGTGGTACTAGAACACTAAAGGGACCCTTACCTAATTAGGATCACGTTTGGCTTTGGAAGAAAAATAAATATATTGTGTAAGAAAGAGTTCGCTTTAACATGGAGAGGCAGGTAAAGTGTATTTTGAAGGAAGGAAACAAAGGACAGGGAAAGAAGAAATATAGGAAAAAAACAAAGTTCTTTTTAAGCAAAGTGCTCTTAGGAATGCACAGTGAAGTACTGGTCAGTTCTACACCTTCGTTTGGATCCCAGTTATAAATAGTCTTATAACTGAGCTGAAAAAAATAAAAATCAGTGAGTGTCTCACAATAAACGGAGAAGGCAAGTCCACGTGCCTGCTTAAAACAGCAAGCTGAATAGTTTGTTGGTCCTAATTCATAGTCTTTGAGGGAAAAAAAATAATTTGAGATTTATCTTTCATTTAAACAACTAAAATAAGCAGCCCTGGGATAGTTTCATTTAGTTCTGTTCCAGGCCATACCTATTCTATATGAACTACCCCTAAGCATTATTCAACAATGACAGAATTCATTTTAAAATGATAAGGAAGCTGTCCCATTAGGTTCTCTAATTACATAGGAACTTCTTTTATCTCCACAAACAAAAATTAATAGGAAAATTACAGAACTGGATCCTCGCCACAGGAATCTGTTCCCCTGCCTCTTCTCTCTAATGTGAGTCAGTTTTGTACTTGAATTTTTACCAAGTGTGGAAATGTATGTTAGCAATGAGATTCTGTAAACCTTCTGATTCAATGGAACTTTAGAGGTCTGGACTCCAAGTATTTAACTTAGGTTTATTGTCTCACTGCTTTTTATGGAACCTTATGTGTATTAAGCTCTGCCTAGTACGCCATGTATGTTAAGTTTCCAGCAATATTTTTTCCCTAGTTTATCACTTTTTTTACTGAAGATCACAGAAATACCAAAGTAAAACTAGTAAACCAGGAAGAGCTTACCTTTTTCAAATCTTTCCAGCAGCTTATAACAGTATCTGTGCTTCATCTCGTTATTTATTTGACTTGTGTTTCAGAGTGGACTCCAAGTTTTAGGTAATAACTTACATGTCTCAGACCTTAGAATGACAAAAAAAGGCCATTCACAAAGAGCATCTACACAAATTTTCATGTGTGTGCACACATGCATATATATCAACTAAGGAGTGAAAAAGACTTGTTATACACTCTCAAAAATGTAAAGTGTACCAGAATGGGAAACTGGTGCATATTTAACTGGTGTATATTTAAAACAATTAGCATGCAATTCAAACCTTGGCTGGAATTGAAGTGAGCTTTGGATGCCAAGACCTTAAAAGCAGATCCCTCCAAAGTGGGAAAAAGTTTATTGAAAACCAATCCAAGTGTTTAAAGGGTTAGAAATGTAAAGGCAGGCTTAGATTTTCTCTGACCTGACAGTGCTGGCTTTTGAGCCACCTTCCTAGAGTTTTCAGTATTCTTCACTGTTGTGATAGCTTGTGCAGTTTCCAGAAGGTCATGATTAATGACATAGGCTGGATTTACGGACAAACACGCAGAGTCCAGAATTACAACTCTAGAGTTGATAAGAGTCTAATTAGCATTTTAGAGGCTGTGGAACAGTAAAAATTAGAGTCTCTCCTGGTAATGGAAGAAGGCCTGAATCTTTTCTGAAGGAACTTGTCCTATACTTCTGGAACAGGAAGAGCCATCAGAACAGACCTAATGCTTAAGAAACAGCATGGGAAAAGTTCAAAGTCTCATTTGGACCTATGCATCTCATGAGAAAGATCTGAGACTGTAAAGATGAATGTAATAACTGGCAAGAGAAATAATATAAGTAAAAATTTTCCATGGCAGAGAGTTAAGAATTAATTATTTCTATAATGTAGGGTTGAGCATATGTGATTGTTCATATACAAGTAAATAACGCCCATAAATATACTAGTCATCTTGACTAAACTAAAAGGTAAGTAAATATTTATTTAAAACAACTTTGGTACAGGAATTATATTTATGATAGAGTTGTCTGGATTTCTGTTCATGCACCTTTTTATTTTTGGTTTTCTCCTGATACTCCAGTGTAGAATGGTCCAAAATTCAGAGCGTTTTCATTCCTATTGTTTCGTGTTTTTGAGGATTACTATTGCAGAAAGAGAAAAGAATGTATGATCATTAGTGATGGGTAGGAAAACAAGTGTTAATACTCAGTCCTAACTAATCTGACCATGAAGGAAGCAGAAATGTACATTTGTCTAGAGGATGCAGTTCATATTTTGTTGACGGACAGAAATAAGAGAAAACTTAGGGGGGGAAAGAAGGAGGAATAAATGGCTATAAGAACCAAAATCTTCCAGTTCCTTTTCCAAGTCTGACCCAGCTCATGTATGCATTTGCCTGGCTAAAGACTAAGTTCAAAAATAGCTCTGAACTTTTAGCAAGTGTGTAACTGTATTGTACAAGATAGGACCTACGTTCTTCAAGTTAAATAAACATAATGAACAGACACGAGTTATATCCTAAAAGTCTAGGTTTTCTTCATATTTTTTAAATGTTAGGAGGATAAAGTGGATTTGTGAGCTTTTAATCACCTTTGTTGTAAGCTTGTCTCTTCAAGGGGCTTCCAGAGCAAAGCAAGTCACAGCCTGATTGATCATTTTTAAAAGGGATTCCATTGGCCACACATGCACTCAAAGCAGAGTCTTTTATATTTTCTGTGACAAAAGTAATCTTCGTTAGGTTCACAAGGTGAATATAGAAAAAAAACCTAAGAGAATGAGAACTAGAAGAAACTTGCATTTCCCATTCTCAGGCTTACAGTACAGTGTTTCCCACTTTCAGCCATATGGGAATTCCTCTCCCACAAAAATAATTGAGTAACCAAACCTTTTTACTCTTCTTTTCTCAAGAGATATGAAGCAACTAGAAGCAGTCAGAAGTGCTGGATAGTCCTAAGAAAACTCCATGGAAAACAAAAACAAGCCCCCAAAACTTTACATAAATCTGAGTCATCCTCATTGACTTTGTTGTTTACTGCTGAATTCTGTTTTTAAAACAGCAATAACAAGGAAGAAATTTACAGTTATTTAAACACTGTGGACAGGCTTTGCTAAGCTGCAGTGCCTTAGCTACTGATAAAACAAATTAGCATCAGAGTAAGAATAGGACAAGATAGTGCTATGACAGAAATAATATAAGAAATAATAAGAACCCAGGTGTACATAATTAAGATTGTAATTCAAGCAAAGGGTTCTGGTGACATCATTTATCAATGTCACTACAAACTCTCAATGGAATTACAGCTTTGTATGTAGGATTCAGATATATGTGATTTGTTAGAATACATGAGGAATGTTTCTATTAAAAGTAGACAGACAATATGTTAACCTCAAGTAGTGGTGGTGACAGGATGAGGTACAAAGAAAAAAGGTTTTTTTCTTATTCTATCAAAGGAAGAAGGATGAAAAATAGTATTTTTAAGATATTTGGAAATTAAATTTGTTTAAAATACTGGCTAGGGATTTTTTCCCCTGAAAATCAGAAAAAGTTTTGGTTCTACTGTGATTCAACACTTCAATAAAAACCAGAGTTCTACTGAAAAAGTGAACAAAGGGAAAGCCAAAACTAGTGATTTTTCCATCTCATTGTATAGCATAAAATCACTTTAAAATAAGCTCAAGAAAAAAATTTCCATTAAAAGGATGGTATAAAATATTTACAATTAAACACACTGTAAAGTTAGTAGTAAATTATTAATTGCAAATTAACTCATTTTTAGGAGGAAAAAAGAGTGAACATTGATGCTTTTAAATACACATGCTGAAAGGAGATTATAATCTTCACTCTTTCTGATTCTGGTTTTGTTTATTTTTATAGCCAGAATACTTTTATAAAGATAATTATGAAACAGAGGCTCCACTGTCTGTGTGAATTTTAAGGGCCTTAAATGAACTTAAAAGGCTAATTAATATAAAATAACATTCTTAAATTAGGCCCCTAAATATAATTTAATGCCGAACTAGATACCTTGTGGATTTCTCAGCCTTGCTCAAGCGTCCACAGACCTTGCACATTAAAAGTGAATAGCATCTCCTTGAGAAGGTATCACTTAGTAAACAGTGACGCCTCCCAGAAATACAGTGCAGAATTATGTGAGACTTGAGTACTGACTGATTACAGAGAAAGATCCTAACCAATGCAGTGAGGAAAAGATTTCCTTTGACTTGATAAACTTAGCACTAAATCTCACCTGCATGAAGTGCCTACAGCTATGGGTATAAAAATTCTTGAAATTGTTCAAGGCACTGTGTGGATTTTTCAGTTTTGGTCACTTTCTGAAGTACTCTAATTGAAACCCATAAATAGGATTCATTTTTAAGTGTACAGCAAAACTTGTGATACTCTTGAATACAATCTGAAATGTGTTTATGGATTCTATATGATCACTGATAATATCAGCAATTTTCAAATTTTGCCATTTGTAGGCTGCAAAACTACCTCAGAAGATAATGTATTCTCTAAAACTTTCGGAAAATACTGACTGATGTAATAAAGTCATGGGGGTTTTAGTTCTCATTATAGAATTGTGGGGTTTTAGTTCTCTGTTGCTCAAGTGCATAACTTTTGTGAAAACTGAAATGCACAAAGACTTGGGAACTTATGGAACAATAGCACTTCTACTCCAAGTTCACAAGTCTTGAAAGTTTAGCTTTGTACTTGATGCTTGAAGAGAACGGCTTGAACAAGTAGTAGTTTTGACCTTGAGTAACTTAATTTGGAAAGGAAATTTGGCCAAACTAGCTCAATGCAGGACTTCTCATCAAGGATTAATGCAGAGGATCAATATGAACTTTTTATAGCAGACTATTTTTGAAAGAGGACAACAAAAGGTTAGAATACTTTAAAACTTGAAAAAGCAAATTAGTATACTTAAAGTGGGCAGAATGGAAATGTAAAAAGCAAGGATCTTGATTTCATGCCAGTATTTAGTAATACAATACAACTAAAATATAGAGAAAACTGACTTTAAAATGATATTTTTGTATCTTGGTGCAACCATAGCTGAGCTTATAAGCATTTGTCTATCCTGTCTTCTCATCTCTTCATGGTGGTACTGAATGGCAAACACTCATGATTGCAATTGACTGATGTTACTGTCATAATTTTTCTATTTTCTACAGGGTCAAAATTGCATATGAACATATGTCTTTATTTGAAAGTTTAAAGACTTAATTACCTCCTAAACAAAAGAGTAACGAAAAACACATAAACACAGCTCTTCTTTAAGTTCCTGTACACACAAATCTCACTCCTGGAAGCATAAGAGCTCCTGTAATAGGGAATCAGGCCCTTTAATAGCTCTGTCACTAGAAGAAGATATTTATGCACAACCTTATGTTACCTTAACAAAGGACCTAAAGGACAGATTGATCCCACTTACTGTCCCCATCACTGTCTGCTCTCCCCTTGTCTCTCCCTTAACTACAAATCAAACTATAATATGGCTTCTTAGCACAACTCAAACCTGACATTTTTCTCTCCTGTCATATGGCAGACTCGCAAGACCTTACTATGCACATTTATGTTCAGAGAAGTTTGTGACCTAGAGGAAGCTCCATGAGCACTGGGGCTGTTTATGAGGTTTAGCAGGTATCTTCAGCTACCCAAATGGAATTCCAGCTAACCGAATGGAATGGCTATTCCAGCCACCCATCTGTGACAGATTCCAGTACATTTCAATCCATTTCAGAATACCATTAAAAGGCTGGTTAAATCTTTGTGGATCACACGAAATGTGTTTTAAGAAACATTGTACAAGCTTTACACAGAAGTAAAAATTTTCTAGTATGATGATTTAAATCAGGGTCTCAAAATTTTCTGTTTCTGACTCTTGTTAAGCCAACTATTCAAGTAGTTTCTTCTTCATAGGCTTCTCCAGTCTTCACCTGTGGTCTTTGGAAGCAGAGCAAGCTAAGTTCCTGAAAAGCAGCAAACAGTTTTGCCAGATAAGGTACCTTCTTGAGATCTTCCTCTCCTCTTTCCCTTACTTTGAGTTTTTTCCTGAGGATGAGGCAATGGCATCAACTTCTTAATTCACTTTTCAGTTCAGAGAAAAATTTAGAAAAAAAAGTTATTTGTAGGACATGGTTTTCTCGGCCCTGAAATTTCAGTTTTTCCTTGTTCTTCTTTTCTCATTCATTTCTGTCTTTTGTAATTTCTGTGTTTCTTCTCTCTGGACCATAGTTCGTGTCTTCCCTCTCCTTGAAGCTGACTGTATCTTTAAAGAGAGGTGAGGATGCTTTAGGCGATGGAGAAAGACCATGATTGTTTTTCTCCAAACCTCTACATTCTGGTTTGGAAATTAATTGGGAGTTAGTGATATTTTCAGTAATGGCTGGTTGATACACTGTTTTCAAACGTGAGCTCTGCTTTCAACAGCAGAACGATAAAGATGTGATGCTTAATAATGAAGAACAGCATTTTTTATTTTACAAAACAAGCCTCTCAGCTTCAGTGGTGTTATTCATGAATAACACCTTGTGCATATGCATTATGAGACAGTGCTTAATTGAATGATTGCATAATATGTTGTTCCACAGAATAAAATATGAAATATTCATTAGGCCAGAGAGGGAGTTAGAATGCCTGGTGGTTAAATCACTCACTAGGGAAATCCAGCTCCTACTCCTTTCTCCAAGTGAATGTGTAAGTAGTTTATACAAAAAGGTTTTAAAAGCAACTAGGATTTTTTTCCCAAAATCTACTGTACTCTCATGGCTAGTGTACTATCCCAACAGGCAGGATTATGGTCTGACTGGGGCATGGAAAGACAGTTAAACATAGATCACCTACATCCTTTCATGCAGTTAAAGTGGTCAGATACGCTTTAACCACTAGGCAGCTGGGTTTAATGGAACCAAAATCTCCCCATAGATTTTATTTTTCAGGAAATTATTGTCTTGGTATAGGTGCCTCATTCAGGAAAGGGTTTCCAGATGTGACTCCAGAGTGGAAGGAAGCACTTTATTGCAGTTTAAATCCACACTCAGTTAACATGAGGGACATGGTGTATGCAACCAGTGTATATCCTTAGCTTAAAGTGGAGGGCTCTCCACTCACTTTTGGATGCTTTTGAGTCAACTGCTAAGAACCCAACTCACCTCATGCCTTACACTGGGAAACAGGATGGTGGTAGGATACTGAAAATGTCACAATAGCCTGTAGTTCAACACCTGAATCCCATTGCAGATTTAGCCTTTGCCAATCTGTGAGGTGGAAAGATCTTCAGGAGACAGGTTTAGGCAAAGTAATACCTAAAACAGTGCCCTCAAAAAAATTAAACTGATCTCATAATAGTTGCATCTATTGGAATCATGAGAAAGCTTATTGCAACAATACTGGACAAGAAGCTTGAAATAGATAAAATTAGGAGGAAAATAATTATACTTAAATAAAATTATTTAAAAAATAATTTACATCTCAGAGAACAGTTGGCTCTGTCAGAAGATATGTATATGTTTTATGAGTTACTAGTAAATAGCGATAAAAAAAATGCTTTTGATTTTGTGTAGGGTATCACAGAGAGGCATTCTCCTGGCATATTTATTTTTGCATTTATTCAGGAAAAAAGAGAAAGTGAGATTGGGGAAATAACACACTCAGGGGAGACAGAATAAGTCAGAATAAATAAATATGCCCCAAACAATAACAGAAGCAAATGTGGCACCAAATATCACTGATAGACAAAGAATACATTAATTCAGCATTGCAAATTACTTTTGCTTAAGGCAGATGTACTTGGTATACCCTCTTAATTATTGCTCTTCTCATCAGTTTGCAACTCAAAGTACATTGATATGATTATACAAAGCTCTATGAACAAGAGAAAGCTTCTGAATCAAAACAAGAGAGGGGTTTTTTTTTAAAGCTTGCATTGTAGCAGATGTCTTGTGCACTGTCCATCTAGAGAACCCATTCCACATCTTTCAGAGGCTCTGAAAGCAGCCCGGGTCAACAGAAACTTCAATTTTTATATATCATCTCTTTTCAACTTGCTTTCTCTTTGGACCCTCAGCTTCTCCTCAAGCATGCAGAAGACAGGAGGAGGTGACTGGTGAAACAGAGGGTTTGGTTTCTTGGCTCCTGTTCATACACAGAGTGGCTTTGCTCGAGGACATTCTACTTGTATATATATACATATGCAGCTATAACTCTAGAGATCTCTCTCTCAGTACCTGACTAGTCCTAGAAGCTGCTGTAAGAAGGCAGGGAACATATGACACTTGTAGTGTGTTTATCTGCTATCGTGTGTCCAAAGGATTAGAGATCTGCTAACATCTGTCAGTCATACCAGTAGCACTAAGTTTGAGAGTCTGTGATGTCTCCCATCATTACCCAGGGGCTAGGAGTCTAACTCACTGGTCTTTTATTCTGCACCGTGCTCCATGCACTGATGAGCTAGAACGTTATTAAGTAGATTTCTGTCTAAATCCACCTTTTATTGAAAAGTCCAGGTTGTTTCAGCAGATCAAACCTAGAGATATGCAGGTTATAAAAGTGCATGAATATGGATCAATATATGTGGACTGGCTTAAGTTCAAGGTTTTATGACAGCAATCACCATAGTGAACTTCCCTTCAACTTAAGAGTTCATAAGAGGACAAGAGTTTGCTACCTTCATATTCTTTTCACTAGTGAATTTGGGATACTGTCAACAAATGAGAAATAGTGAATTGCCCTCTCTATTCACTGCTGCATTTAGTTAGTTCAGCTGGAGACTAGGTTAAATTCTCACTAAAACTGTTAGTATTGTTAAGATCATAAAGATAACTACAGTATTAAAAAATATAAACTAGAGATATAGTGCCTTTAACATTTTGGGAAGTCACTTTGAAATTGATACTTTCTCATCAGCTGTGTTTTAAGTAATGAGCAGACCACTTTTCTTCTTAGGGATGAAACAAGAAACAGGGTACTTAGTTTTGGAGAGGTCCCGATTTATCTTTTTTTTCCCCCATACTTAAAGTGGGAGAGTAGGTCTACAGCCAGCCATAACAGCCATTTAACATAGCTTGATATATTATGAAGCAAGTAAAGTTTCAAATTTACATAAGTGGTAGTAATTTGATTTTTACAATTAGTGAAAAACAAGATAAATATTTTTCAAATCAATCAAAGAGGGAAAGAGATAGAGACTGGGAGAATTTGCCAGCAAGGAGCCTATTCATGTACAGTTGGCTTCTCAAAACTTGATTTCTGCTAGAAATTTTGTCAACATGCAAAACATCTAGAAGTGTGTAAGCATGAATAATTTCATTCTTCTTTCCTAACTGGAGAAATCTGTCCTAAAATTTTACAAATTTCCATTTTTTGTCTTTATTTGTTGGGAATACAAGGCAATCTGTGATTGTTTTCTTTTGCATTAGTATTGATCATCATTATTTTAGGAATATATCAGCTTAAGAGAAACTTTATGAGAGATTTAAGTAAGTCTGAGGGTGGCATAGTTGCAGAGTTTCTGAAGAATTGGCCAAATGCAATTCAGGTAGATCCTTGACTTATCTGGAATTCAGGCATTTGAAAAAAATGAAGAAAAGCTGCCCTTGCATCTCACAATTCCTGTGCTTCTTAGAATATTGTCTTAAAAAATGAAGGTGAGGAAATAAATTTCTGTATTATAATAACATAAGAGTTTTTCAATCAAACTATTCAGATGTGACAAGGATAGAGGTCAACTGATACCATGCTACTGTTGCTTCTCATGGAAGGCAGTTAAATCATAAAAAATATTTAATTTCATGTCAATGTCAGAGAACATGTTCTACAGCCATTGCCTTAATAAACTGGGTTCTTCATTTCACATGGATATTAAAGCATCTGAAGCAGACATGGCAGCAGGAACACGGAAGACTGTGGTTGTGACTGATAATATCTGAGTTGACACATGAGTATGGAGGGGACATTTTCAGTAATATCCATGTTCAGCCTATTTTTCAGAATATGTCAGACTTCTCTGGCTAACTGTGTGCACTTGGCTTGCATCAGGAATCTAGTTTTTCTGGAAGTTCATCAGTTACCTTTCAGGTAAGCGTTAGCCCAACCAAAGAGGCATAACTCTGATTCATTCAGAATGAGGAAAAGGCCATATGAATGGATCAAGACAAATAACGATAAAACAAACAGAGGGAAAAATAATGGCAGAATTTAGATTAGGACAAGAGGTCATAAGTACAGCCTGATCATATTACAGTAAAATGACTGATTTCAGGACACCACACCAGAAAGTTTAGGTGATCACAGGAGGAACTTGGCTGATTTATAAATTAACTGAAGAGAAAAATCAGGTAACTATTCATTTGAAGTGTGCTTTCAATATTTTCAAGTGTTCTATTCAAATTTCTTACTTCAAAAAGGAATATGATGTTATCCGCTCTAATGGAAGCAATTATTGACAATGTGAGAATTTGGCCAGGGTAGAAAAGTTGTTGCCTCACTGCAGCAAATTTCCAGTGAAGGTAATTATTGACTAAGGATTTGACTTCATGATAAAATGTAAACAGGAGTGAGAAGGGAACAGAGGACTAGAAAGAAAGTTGGGGCTACATTCGAGTTGGGATACAGCCCCTTTTAAGGGGAAGGGGGCCCATGGGTCTCAGGAGTGATGCTAAGGCCATGTTAGCAGGGGGGAGAGCTGATGGCAGTTTGCCACCACGTGGTATGGATTACAAAGGAAGTATGACCTGCACTGGACGAGTCATTGCCAGATGGTTCCCAGATGTGTTATTTATGAAGTCACGGCCTACTTAAACCACATTCCTGGTGTCTTGTCTTCTTTTCCTGAGATGTCCAAGACATTAATGAAAGAATGTATGAGAACTAAATAGCAGACCAGTTGTCAAAAAACAAATGGCAACAGAAATCCTGTCCTGTCTCTGGATATATGTAAATACATATTAGATTAACAAAACCAGCTTTAAACAGTTGATCCCTGAAGAGTCATAGAACTGGTAGTAGTGCATTTTAAGGACAGAACTTACCTTGGCCTCATCATTCCCTTGTGAATATCTGCCATAAAACTTACCACATTGTCCTTGATGATTCTGTTCTTGTATCTTTTGCCTTCCAAAGAGTCTTCTCTTCCCTAACCTCCGCAATGCAGAGAAAAAAACTCTTATATATAAAATCTAGGTTATTCCTTAAAATATGTACACCAAGCTAATCTGGATGAATGCTGTACTGTTTCAGATGATCTGATGATGTCAAATATAATTTGTGGGTTGATTGGTTGGTTGTTTTGTTTGCTTAGATTAGTCAGGTTTGGCAACATGCTGATGTGACTGAGTGATCATGCAAGTTTTTTACCAGAAGGTAATTTATTTAGTTTGTGTAATGCATCTGAGGCAATGCAGTAACGGTGCATTAGAGCAGAATTTTCTATTGCTTTTGTTAGTGTGTTTTTGTCTTTTGTTAGAAATGAACGGAATACAATTTGGTTTTTTTTCTTGTTGGTATAGTTATGAGAAACAATTCCTGAGTCATAGCTAAGAAGGTAGAAAAGAACACTGCAAACAAGTTAGTGCTTTGTAACATCCTGTAGCAATATGACTTGACACACCAAATAACATCAGTTGGCATAAGTTTTATTGATTACAACCTATCATGTGATGGCCCCTCAGGTTTTAATAAATAAGCTGGAATTCTACTTGTACAAGAAATAATGGAACTATGTTTAAAACAATTCAGAAATATTTATTCTGAATGCAGAAAACTCATGACAGATTATTTTGTGTACAACATTTTTATGTAGCTATTCAAAACAGACAGCAACCTGTTTGCTTTCTATTCCTAGAAAGTATGGGATATATATTAACATCGATTTTCATTACAGTGATCTGTGTTTCATTCTCAATTTATTCCCTTCATGAGCAGCTTGCCTAGGTGGAGGCCAGTGTAAATGAAATCTGAATATGTCCATAATATGAAATAGTGTTGCAAATATATTCAGGGTCAATGTGATTTTTCTATTTATGTAGTATACTACTTTAATGTAGATACCAAGAAAAATGAAACTGCTATAATCCATTTCAGATAAATACAAAACAGCAAAAAAGGATGTGTGTAGCACATTTTGTATGGGTACAAGAACTCACAGATAAGGAGACTGGTCATCTTCATTCAGACAAAACATTTTGAATCATTCATCTGACTGTTAGAAGGAGAGAAAAAAAGAGTATGGTTATTATTAAGGAAAATCCCTGGAACCTGTTAGAAATTTGTTGGAAAGATTAAACTTTGCAAGTTAATATTATATGAAGTAGGGATGGGAATTTTGATGTACAGATATCTGTGTTTAGGATGAAGACAAGGCATATTATGACTATGTTAGAGGACATAGAGCTCACACATCAAAAGCTAATAGTTTGACAAAGAAGTCAGGGAGTAATTTATTGAAAAAAACCCAAACTAACCACTTGGCTTTTACCATTGTTCAAAATTCTTGCACAGATAAGTAAACCAGGTTAAAATCATTTAAGAACAATAAAGACTGTCAGGAAATAGCACGTCAGCTGTATCAATATTCCCACAAGTGGAAGCTAATTGAACAATACATTAATGGAGTTCAATTATTCCAGATATTTTTAGACATTCAATTCTTACAAAATTTACATTTCAAAATAGTGGACCAAATTAGTTTATACCTGCATGATCTTATCTTTCCTGAATCCAGTTAAAACTTGATTCCAGACAAACAGTACAAATTAATCTCTGTACAGTAACTGCGACAAATTTGATAAGTCTTGGATTCATCCCAATATATTTTTATGAAGAGAGTACACAATTTCATAATTTGTTTTCATATTAAATCTATGTTCCACTCGAACTGGTTCAGAGACAAAGTTATAACTTAACTTCCATCTGAGTGGTGTACAAAATTCACTAATACAAGGAAACACAGTTCTAACCCCAAGTTTTAGTTCTTAAGGCCCCAATACCTGATGATGAAATGTTTCTACTGTTTTCTACACGTTATGTAGAGATATCAACAAGGATAGTGCAGTTTTGAGTATTATGTGTGAATACACAGAGCCGACAGCAATTAATGAACTGGCTGCTGACTTAGTCTTTTCATTACACCTTTCTCTGCCACTGCAGTATGACATTTGAGATTGAATTTCTTCCTCACTTAAGATTTTCCATTGCTCCTTACACAGTTTAGGTTCACTTTGATTTCTGAGTATACCAGCCAGCACGGCTGAATTGTTTGGAGCTCAGAACAATAATTCCTGTTGTTGGGAGCACCAAAGAGCTAGTAAAAGATGGAGAGAAAGAGAGAAAAATGCTTGGAGACAATGAAAGAAGATAGAACATTTTAAATAACATAAAATGATTTGAATGATGGGGCAAGTTTGCTGATGACACAAAACAGTGAGGAGTGGTTTGTATATCAGAGGGTTTGTGCAGCCATCTGGAGGGACCTCAACAGACTAGAGAAATGGGCTGACAGGAATCTCGTGAAGTTTCAGAAGGGGAAACACAAAGGCCTGGGGAGCAACAATGCCATGACCTGTTATCTGCTGGGTGGCAACCGTGTGGAAAGCAGCTTTGCAGAAGAGGACCTGAGGTTCCTGTATGAGCTGTAATATGCTGTGGTGGCAAAGAAGGCTAGTGGTATCCTGGGCTGCATTAGGAAGAGTGTTTTCAGCAGATCAAGGGATGTGATCTTTCCCTTCTCCTCAACACTGCTGAGGCCACACCTGGAGAACTGTGCCCAGTTCTGTGTTCCCTAGTATAGGCGAGACATGGACATATCGGTGAAAGTCCAATGAAAGGCCAGAAAGATGGTAAGGGACTGAAGAATCTCTCCTATGAGGAAAGGCTGAGAGAGCTGGGACTATTCAGCCTGGTAGAAGCCTCAGGATGGTCTTATGAATGCCTATAAATACCTGAAGGGAAGGTACAAAAGGGACAGCCATGGTCTTTTCAGTGGCCCAGTGACAGAGGCAAGAGAACAGACTGAAATGCAGAAAACTCTGTCTGAACATCAGAAAACATTTTTTTCACTGTGAGTGTGACTGACCATGGGCACAGGTTGTCCTGGGAGTTGTGGAATCTCCCTCCTTGGAGATATTCAAAAGTGGTCTGGATGTGGTCCTGGGAAACCAGCTTTAGGAGGCGCTGCTTGAGCAGGGGGGTTGGACCAGATGACTTGCAGAGGTCCCTTCCATCCTCAGCCACTTTGTGATTCTTTGACTTTGAGTAAAAGGAATTCACTTTAGTGAAAGTACATTACTTAGGCTACGCATGATGCTATGTGGGATCAAAGAGAATTAAACTAGACCAAAATTTGACAATTTTTTTCAAGGTTCTTCAAAACCTGCCTTTATAAATAAAAATTCTTACTTCATATGGAAAACAAAATACTTCACCATTATATTTTAAGAAAGTTTTTTTTCTCTCCATAAGATCCAAAAACATGACCAGGAAAAACCTAGTATCAACCTCTCACTCCTTTCATTAACTTTTGAAACTTTCCTTTGTTTTCATTAGTATTTTTTCAAACCTAGCAAAAATTCTAAAATTACGAAACAGCAAACATTTACCATGGCAAAAGATTTTTAAAAATATCAATTTTAAATAGAATTCTAATTTTATATGCTATTATCAGCCTTGATATTATATAATTGTCAATATATAATATCGACAAGATTATTTGCAGAGCATTAATCATGCCATTTAGCTTAAGTCTTATTTCTTATTTCCTTTGGAAGTTTTTAAAACAGAGATGATTACCCAAAGAACAAGTTAGATCCTTTATCACAGCAAATAGTAATAGATTAAATGTATAGATATTAGGAAAACATTATTTTAAAGTTATACATACAAGAGTGTTGCTTTACATGGTGGTTTTCAAGGGCTTTATATAGTTTCTGTTAATAATGCATGTTGTTAAATATTGTGTGGTTTGACTGAGGAATGGAAAGAAAGGTTGAAATCTGAGACAATATTAAAATACTTCAGAAACTTTAAAGCATTATAATAGTTATTTCAATAAAACTACTTCAAATATTTCTTCAAGAAGGAAACAATTTGGAGTTCAAGTTCAGCAGCATAATAACTGAAAACGTATAGCAGTACTCTTATTCCCATCACTAAACTATAGATTAGGGTCTTTTTCAGTTGTTGCCATTATAAATCCCTGTTCCCAGGGGTGCTAAACTATCATAAAAATTTGCTTTGGGCAATGCTTTGAGATAAGTTCTTCAAACAATGCATAGGGGATTGGCTTGCAACTCCCACTTGTGTTAATAGAAGCTATCAAGGCAAATCTCTCATGGATTCATGGGGGAAGAAGCTCCAGAGTATAAAAAAGTTTTGGCCTGAGGATTATTTGTTTTTGATATATATCCTGATAAAAACATGCTGTAAAATAAAACACTTCAAGCTAGTGATCTCAGTTATTTCCTGAGACTGTTAACACTCAGTAGATTTTGTTAAACTGAAATTCTGTAGATGAAATCTGCAACATAAATTGTTTCCTAAAAAATTTTGTAAGAAAGAATGACAGTTTGGTTGAAGAAATAAAAATTTTCAAGGCAATAATATACTATTTAATCCAATTAATTGCACAGAGAAAGAATCTATAATACACTTTATTAATTCAAAATGCTGGCAGAGTTTCACTTGGATATAAGTTCTTTAAAAGGTGGGGATACAAGTTGGTGTGGTTGATCTGAGTGTATATGGTCCTTAACTTCTACATGCAGCTTCACATTTTTCACTTTGGTGTAGGTTACAGTGGGAGACCAGCTCATCTTCCCTCTTCTTCTGAGAGAAATTCCATTCTTCCCTCTTCTTCTGGGAGAAATTCCATTCCCTCGGTTCCAACAGCTCACATTTCATACAGTCCATCCATGAATCAGGTCATGGGTTTACTATACATGAGTGTGCTGATAAAACAACTTGACACAGTTCATCTTCTAAAAAAAAGCTGTCTGTTTCTATGTCTCTGGTGCCTGAATTCCCTAAGTAGCTAGACAGTAAAATAGACCAGAAACTTTCATCAAGAACCATAATTTTCAGTGTTCCAAAGTTTTCCTAGTCATTTACGTTAAACATACATGTGTGTCTGAATACTGCAAAGTAAAAAAACACTACACAGAAATATCAACTTTATCAAGTTTAGCCAGTTTGGAGCAGTAGCTTAATTTTATGCATTCTAAATCATTCCTTGAAGGAACTTTTTTCACAGACTTGTAAGATTGCAGGGAAAGGAAAGATTAGACTTCCAGTCTAAAGACCACCTTTGCAAGGAACACTTCTTTTGCCTACACATTCTACATTCTTTTTCCTAGGCAAACTTTTCTGACAGAATATACTTTTGTCAGAGGTTGACTATACCAGCTCAAAGCTCTAACACAGTTACAAGACTGTAAGGTCATCACAGGAGCTGAGGAAAGTGAGCTATTCTGCATGTGACAGATACAGCTTAACATACTCTTTCTTTTCGGTAGGCAAATATTTTCCACTTCTTTATGCTTTCTTTTCATTCCCACACATCTTTCTGGTAAATGAATGGCAGAAACGTTAAATAGTATTTGAGATCTCACCAATGTCTTCTACAATAGGAATACTACTTTCTTTTCCATACTGCAAATACGTTACTTGCCACAACTTCATATTTGTCATTTCAATACCCTCTTCACACTGCTTGTTCACATATTTTATGTGACTGATTAATAGTACAAATTTGTATCTTCTTCCTCTATTATTTCCACTCTGTAAGCACCAAAGTCTTGTTATTTGTCCTAAACCTCCCACTTGCTACTGTTGTATGTCATCCCAGCTCTTTTACTCCCATGTTCAGTTGTCCATTTTGCTCTGTCTGACAGTTGGGACGTCTTCTGTGTTAATTTATTATCATTGGAACTTTTATTTTTCATACTAAGAGTTTCCACAAACAGTATCACCTCCACTCTTTTCTTACTCATATTACAACCCTTGCACTAGTCTAGCTTCACTAACTTAATACAAATTTTCTACAGAAGTTACTCTGTAAATCAGAAAATCTGATGTCCAGATATATTTTATCTACTACATTTTCTTTGCCTAGAAAACCTGTTAATTTAGCCAAGAAAGGTATAATTACCCCACATGATTGGCTTTTGCTGAACCTACCTAGCATTTTTTTTCACTTTTGATTTATATAACTAAGTATACTTTGATCCAGATTTGTTCTAAAATCTCCATGAGGTAAGATTACTATGCCTGTAATTAGCTAGATCACATATCTCCCTTTTTTAAATATACACAACATGTTTGTTTTCCTGCAACAAATGCAATATGGCTCATGGTCTGATGGACTCCTTAAAAATACTTGCTACCAGATTAATTTTCTGTGAGGAAATATTGAGTTGAAAAATTAAAACAAAATTTTGACATTTTTTGTGGTCATGTGGAAAATATATTTCAATAACCAGTGGAAAGTTGTCAGACTGCATTTTGCTGACCTTTTTGGTTTGCAATGGGTAACATTTAGCAAAATCATCATCATGGCTAGGCTTTGCGAACGATTTGGGATTTAACAAAATAAAGAAATAAATAATGAATATAACCTATCTACTTTGAATGCAGTCTATCAAATTCAAATGAGACAAAGGATTAAAGCTACAACTTAAAAGCTTAAAACTAGAAGAGCTTATTTTTAACCTTAGGACAGCCCAGCATTTAAATAAGACAAATTGGAACTGGGAATGAAAACGAACTCTTAATTTTATTAATCTCCTTATACTGTTGTGCATTGTTCTGAGTCACCAAAATATGCATAGCTTCTGAACAGCCTGACACTTTGCTTTGCATTTCATATTATATTTTAAGAAATACATATCATATATCACTTGCTAATGGTTTCTGTGGGAGGAGATGAGTAATTAAGAACTTGTGAAATTGGGGCAGGGTACGTTTTTATAACTGATAACATAAACTCACAGGATGGCTGCAGTTCAACAAGGGCTTAGCTTGCTCCGTTCTATAAATAAGCACAGGAAATTAGATTAAAATTTTAAAATTAGATTGCCAAGATTTTGAAAAGTGACCATAGAATCTGTGTATCTTGCTTTGGGACCCGTGCTATGAAGTACTTTTCAGAATCCTCATGTTTGACACCTTTTGAAAATATTTCAGTTTTAGAAAGTTTTTTATTCTCCAACAAAAAAAACCCAACAAAACAAACAAACAAAAAATTTAAAAAAATGGAAAAGGATTTAGTAGACTTGAAAAAAACCCTGTTAGACATGTTATATATAGCACATTATGGGATATAAATTTTCTTTAAAAGGTTGGATTTTAGTCACTCAAGTCCTTCTGTATTTTTTTTTAGTGTAAAGTATTTATTTGTAATATTAGTTGGCAAAAACTAAATCTTACAATTCCTCCATCTTCACTATTGCTTTGCAGTTTCATTTAGAAATTTGATGAATGCTTAAGTTTCATTGGTTTTCTTTCCTAAACATAGGTAGATCACGAGACAATCCCACTTATATTCTTGGAGAATTTATCTGGGTTTTGTAAATAAAGCAGTCATGTTGGTTGGGGCTTAGATGCTTGAGTTTCAGGCAGAGGAAAAAGGAACAGAGACATTTTTCCTCCTCCAGCATTGAAAAAGATGTCTGTTATCTGACAGCATCAGGCAATCCACTCCATACAGCTGAGTCACTAGCTTGTAACTATATCTTACGGCTGTTCTGAGATTCAAGGGTACTTTCCAAAGCCCCTTGAAAGCCCAAACTGTATTTTGATTTGGTATTGTTATAGAACCTGAACACTTCACTCCATCTGGCCACTGTTTGGTTTCCAACAGAAGAGAAGTGGGAGGGTAAGAAAGACACTGATGTAGATGATGGCGGCAACAAGATTTTCAAAGTAGACTTTTCCTTGAGATATAGACAATGTTTACTATAATAGATCCAATTTTTAGAAAAGCCTGGAAGATGGTCTATACACAGTTTTCTTTTTTGCAGAATGAGAGAGTTGGGAAGATCCTGGCCATGTATTTCTGTTATATTTTTAAAGCGGAAAGAAACACATACACAAGAGAATGAAACTTTATTCCCCTTTTCTTAAATTCTGAAGTATCTTTTCACTCAGTACTATTTAATTGGTTTAGTTGTTTATGACATAAAACAGTAAAAAATAGTATTGAGGATAGAAAATGTCCATAAATTAAATATTTGGAACATAGTAGCAGACATATAATAAGAACAAGAAAAAGATTTTTCTTCTGCTGCTGTTTGAACCCTTCCTATTGTCTTTGTCTCTTCAAACTTCTGTGCAACACCTAAAAGCTTATCTAGGACCTGCATTCAAAAATTGCACAGGGAAAACAGCTTCATGTACAAAAGGTTTCATGAAAGAGGAGTTTTAAAATTCTTAACAAGAAGATGGTCAACTGCAAAAAAAATGGAGATTGAATATACTGGTCTCTATTCTCCAGTCCTGCTCAACTTCCTTGAATTGAGCCTGTATAAAAGGATTTGGGACAACTGAACAAAAAAGATAAATTGACAATTATTGCAGTTGTAATTGGAAACAATTTCGATGAGCTATCTGGTGAGTACAGCTTTTGCTGTTCTGGTGGTAGAAAGTTCAGGAACAAACAAAATTTGTAGATAAATGTGAAAATTTGTAAGCTTTGTCAAAAAGAAATTATTAAAAGAGGAGGTGCTACATCTCCTTGGAAATTGCCCTTGCACTTCTAGCCCACCATGTGAAATCAGTCCTAGGCAAAATGTGGAGTAAGTTTGTCACTAATAATAAAGTGTGGTTTGAATTGGCAACCCTTGTTAGCTTCCTTCCTTTCTTTCTCTCTTCTGTCCCTGATAGATAGATATATATTTACAAATGACAATACGAAAATTAAATGTCCAGACAACACCCTGCATGAGTCTGCATACTGTCTAATTCCGCTCTTGTGATGGTCCACGTAAAACTATATTGATGGCACCATATGTTGGGTCAGCCCACACAGCTACTCCTGCTGGTCCTTCCCTGTCTCACAGAGATCAACTTACCCAACTTAGTTTTATGCATGGAATTCACATAGTGTTTGGAAGGTAAACTTAAATGCTGCTCAAGATAATAGTTGAACTCTATCAACAGGTTTGAAGGCAAGAGGGGAATAGCAGAAAAAGCCACATTTCTTTTGGTGACACACACTGCTCAGCTGAAATGCAGGAAATGCAACACACAGTGCTGTTCAGAGACAATCTGAACACATTTGTGGGTATTTTGATGCAAGTGGAAACAAAGACTCAGAACAAATTCATTGTGTGGAGGAGGAATCAACAAACAGTAAATCTTTGTCCTCACCTATGGAACCTTAAAGCCAAAGTTCCTGTCTATGTATACACCATAACTCATCCAACAGTACACATACTCAATATGTTAGGTATGTATACAAAATATTTCTATAAGTATTCTAAATTCTTCATAAGAATTCTAAACTCTCATAAAGCCTATTTTTTTGCTATGTGATTGTACAGCAGTTCCAATCTATGAGGTAAATAAGTAAGTAAAATTATGTCTTTAATTTGTTGAAATAGGTG
Organism: Pipra filicauda; assembly: GCF_003945595.2. Lineage (NCBI taxonomy): Eukaryota > Metazoa > Chordata > Aves > Passeriformes > Pipridae > Pipra > Pipra filicauda. Next base: position 240,527 of record NW_024104482.1, read on the forward strand.
TTATGCAAAATACAAGATTTTGTTTTTCAAGAACAGTAGATAATTGTTTTCTTATAGAATATACAGAAGTTTACATTTGCAAAGTGTTTTCTGGACTCAGACCTATGAAGTGAGTAAAGCATTGTATTATAAGTTAAAATGGAATTATTTTTGCTATTACTAAAATATGATGGTATAAAGTATTTTGTCTTCTGCTATTTCTCAGATTTAAAAATAAAGGCACAAAAATTCTAATTTTACTGTCTGTGGTGAACCTTTCACAGAAAAAAAATCATTTAGAAATGATACAATTGAATATAATTTAGGTCCAGTAGATAAAGTGAAGAAAAAAGAGACAAATGCAGAAACTGTTACATTCTAAGATGCATCAAATACCATCAACTCTTATTGTTGACTCAGTTACTGTCGACACCTATGGAAGTTATCTTCAGTATCTCCCAAGTGCTGAACTCCAAGAAGATACAGAACTGGCAATCAAGAGAGGTAATAAAAAGATATATTAATTAAGAGAATAGTTCTTCCAACTACCACCTAAGGAGTCTTTCTGCTGTGCCTTTTGCAATTGGATATGTCTATCTCGTATTGGCCTTTTTAGCCACCAACGTGCTTGCAACAAATGTGGGTAGAGCCCTCCCCAAATCTTCGTTCGCGAAGCCCAGCCATGATGAGTTCTTCCAACATAGTACTTTATTACCTTTTCAGTTGAAAATAAGGAGTAACTTGCTTCCAGTGGAAAGCACAGTGAAGAACCTACACAGAAAGGAAACCGATCATTAAAAGGACACATCTGGACGGTATAAACTCTTACATATTTGACTGCTGCCTCCCCTGCAGCCTAATCTAGAGCTGGTGCTGTCTCCTCACAGGCATGTGTGAGCTGAACTTCCAGGAGGTGTAAATCACAGAAATCAAATCTCACTTCTACCCATTGTTATAATAAAAGATACAGATATAGGCAGGTGCACCTCTTACACCTTCTTTCTGTTTTGTGGATGAGTCTCAGTCGTCAATGCACGTTTGGAGATCCCGGTGCATGCCTGCTGAAACATGCCTTTCAGGAGACATGGGTATAGGATGGTTGCTTAATAAATCCCAAGTTGTTTTAGACACTAGGTGAACATTGTCATGCTCTGCTCTCTCTCCCAAAGAGCTGTACTTTGGGATTGCATAGCACCAGACTAAGACATGTCTAAGAATTTTACTGTGGTAGTAAAGTTACTGACAGAGAGAAAGGTGCCTACACATTCCATAGGGGTTGTGGATTCCTGTCTTGGATTTAGGTGCTGAAATACTTTGCTGAACATTCTCTTAGAACCTGATTATTTCTGTTAAAAACTAATCAAATTTATCTTATTTACTATTTAAGTCTCTTTTTGTGAATATAAAGTTTAAAGAAGTTCTCCCTTAAATATCCTAGGAATCTACTAATTTCTACATATCTGCTTTTTCCTCCCATATAATAACTGAAATTTATCTAGCAACTGCTTTTCCAAGATTCCTGAGAAGAGCAAACTCTGCTACATATTTCAGCAAATAACTCACCTAAGGTACAGGAAGACAAAGAGTTCACTAATTTATACAGAGCATTACTTTGTTTTTTCCTTTACACAATAGAAATTAATTAATTTTGCTAGTTATTGGCTGATTACTCATATTGAATTTCTGGTGAGTTGGATTCATTAACTAATACACAGATTCAAGACCTGGTGTTAAATTAAACTGAAATATAAATTAAACAAGCAATACGGTATAATTTCATACTATATAAAGATGACTAAATAATTATACTATCAGAGTTCAAACAAATATATTTTGTTAGAGTTTCTAATTTCTCTCTCAAAATAGCAAACAGTAATTTTTTCTTATTCACTTTTTTTTTTGGTAGGTGATAAAGGCACCATTCAAGAGACAAATCTGTAGTGTCAGTCTTTTCCTGTTTGCCCAGAAAGCTTTATTCAGATCAGAAGTAAAATTGTTAAATAAAAATTAAAAAGGTTTGGAACTGTTAATGCAAGCCACTACAAACTTTGGAAGTACAAACCATTTCCATATTAGTGCTATATCTTTTTTTTTTTTTTGTACACAAAAGGTACATTTGTTCTCCCTTACAAATCAGCAAAACTTTTTCCCCTAATTTTATAATTCTACTGGATAGCAGAGACACTATCAGTTGTACACTGTGCTTCTGATAAGATTTTTCAAATTTGAGCCAACTGTTTAAATAACATTAATCTATTTTTCTTTTAAGTGAAGTGAATCTATTTTTCTTTTTCAGGTTATGCTTTCTCTGTATAAGTAGCTGTCATTTCAGCTAACATCACCAAAAATTTATTTTTCCTGAATTGTAATTGCTTTAGGCATGACTGTTGTCTCATTGCATGCAGCTACCCTTCCTCATTAGAAATAATATGTGCTGTACTTAGAACTAAACTTATGCATATAATACTTTATTAGAAATATTTAAGTCAGAATTAGTTAAGTGATGGCTTGGTAAAAAGAAATGTCTGGATTTATTATTTATCAAGTAAAACAAACAGAAATATATTATGCTTCTATGATTGCTCCACATTAATAATGGAATGGTAAGTTTATTTCAAACTACCATTATTTCAAGAGCATTTTTTTGATTCCTGTTCTGTTAGTACAGATTTATTTTTTCCCTAGAAGATTTAGCAAGATTTGTATCCACAGTAAGATTTTGTTGTTATTAGTAGGATGAGTGATCAGCAGTCAGATGCTGGACCAGTATCTCATTTCCTGTCTTCTGCAGGTGTCTATCGGCATATAGGAAACAATTTCTTCATAGCATTCAAATTAGTTTATTTGGTTTGGATGGACAGTCTTGTTGACTGGTTTCCTTGACAATGACATGAATCAATAAGGACACAATCCACGCTATGTGCATGAAGCTGAGGTGTCATCACAGTGAGCCGTTTATTATGCATTACCACTTACATCCAAATGTGAGAGAGGAGAGCCAATGTCTCATACTTTCAGATTCCTAGTTATGTAACATAGACTCCTGGTTCCAAGAACATAAGGATCATAAATCTTGCATACAAAATACCATGCTAGTGTTTTCAGGGCATAATACCTGTTTAAATTCTCATGACACAAATTAAATCAAACACTGTTGGAGGATTTGGTATAATAAATCTTAGGACCCTTTAGGTCAGGTTTTAATAGCGATCTTTTAATTTAGGCTGAAGTTTCTTTACCATCAATTTATTTATTGTTTAGTTTTCTCTAATTTTAATTTAACATCTTTTCCATCTTTTCCAGTATCTTATCTTTATACCAATCCATTGCTTCTGAAGCAGATGGCTCCTCTTACCTTAGTTTCAGCAAGATGTCTATATGAGATTAATAGCTAAATAATTTCCTTTTTTGTTCTTTGTTTTTAGTCTTAGTGGACTTGCATACTGGAAACATTTGCTCTTGCTTCTTAGTATCCAGGGGCTTCTAATCAAGTACTCATAAACTGTTGTGTCCTTCAGTTTTAACTGCATGAGTTGGTTGGCTTTACCTTGAAGACTTTCAATTCTCATTGGCTTTTCAATATATAAATTAAATGTTTCACCTGAAATTTGATTGAACATAGATGCTTTCAATACCTTTACTCATTATCTGTTAAGTATGTTCATTAATCAACATTTCCTATTTTAAATAAAAATGTATTATTCTGACACTTGTGATTATGGTCTCCTAGCAACTTTCTCGAACCGACCCTTTTCATTTCAATGGTTGAAGGACAGAAAAGAATGAAGATAACCTTAATTCTATATGTGGTTTAATCCTTTTCTCCATGTGGTATAACTTTAATTTGCTAAAGGAGCTGATATCTGTAATTTCATTGGACTAATGATAAAGTGCAGTATTAAACTTCCATTCTACATGTCAGTGTAACCTATATCACAGAAAGAAAAATCTTTTCCCATATATTCACTTGGAGCCTGCAGTTAGCAGGCTGATTGTTTTTCACACAGAAAACTCCAGCAAGGCATTTTAAAGGAAAAACTTAATTCAATAGGTTTTTTCAATACCTCAGTAAGAATCAGCTTTTTTTCATTTTACATGCTGCTCTCCTCAATCCAAGTGGCTGCATGAGGTAAATTTTCTTGTCCCCAGTTGCCAAGTACCTTCTCCTTTTTCAAGTCCTCCTTAAGCTTTTCTCTGAAATTACTTCCTCATCTTTTTATTTCTGTCCATATGTCTATAGCTTTTTTTCTCCTGGAACATATTTTTATGTTTTGTCACAGGTCATTCTTACAAAACTGTGTAAATTCTTCTCCTTAGGTGTCTGATCTTACAATCTCTGGCACCCCGGGGAACAGCTGCACTGCCTTCAAAAGAACACAAAAGTTCGTAATTCTACAACAGTAAATCTTAAAATTAATAAACCACCATATATCTATCTCTAGATATTTATGTATGTATAATCTTACATATGAAGAAATCAATTTTTTCTTGGTATCAGGGTGCAATTTGTTATTTTTCACCACACTTGAATTTAGGATTGAACAGATCTGTTTGTGCTGGTTGGCACTTACTCCATAGCTCCATCTTCATGGATACACAAGGAAAGCATGACTAATGACAACATGTGTACCAGTTGTGAAATTAAGTATCTGATCCTGTTCCTGAATTTAGATTTGCTAGTCATCCATGTTGTTTACAACACAATTGAATACAGACGTACAGGATAAATTTTGTAGATTTCTGAAGGAAAGCCCTGCATATGCTCAGGGCTTTAGGATGGGCTCAAGTTTTTGCTTTTATAATCTGCAAAGGACAAATGGGTATTTTGAGTGCACTGTCCTCTAGTAGGTATGTCAAAATCAGTTTTTCTTTGTTGACACACAGTCAGCATCCTGGTCCTATGTGGTTTGGAGTCAGAAATAAGTTTGGAAAGAGCCTAGGAGATAGTTATGCTTAAACCAGTCTAGGCTTTGCCCCATTGTCCTTACACAGCAAGAACTTGAACAGGAATGAAGGGATGATTTCTGTAGCACTGTTCTTACCAAATCATGGATTCTACATTGGAAACATGGACACCAGCAGTTTGACCTCCTTTGCTTAATTCTACCAGTCACAGGAGGAAAACCATGTGGGGATTCTGCCCTGGAAAGAAATGAACTGGAGAAGCAATAAAGAAGCAGAGAGCATGCTGGGGGCACTCACAGATCCTTCTGCAGCACCAGTGATGTCAAAGTTGAAGCTGATGCTGCTTTCATGACTCCCTAATCCGACTGATGTCCTTTTTGTGTGGAGGCTGGTATTAGAAGGCAGCACGCATTCTCTGTTTTTATCTACTACTGAGCTCAGTTACAATACACAATCTGTAAGCATAGTTGCAATACATGGGAAACACTCACCGTGTGAAATATATTTGAAATTACTTAGAAATTAAGTCTCTGTGGTTGTTTATAGATATACATATAAATACACTCAGCTGAGCTCAAGCATTCAAAGTCATTTTCTTATGATGAGTAGTGAGTTTATAAACACAGATGGGGACTGTGCCATGTAGACTGTCCAGAGTAACAAAAAACTAAGGTCCTGACAGGTTTCATTTTCTGGTATAGACATAGCATAGCTGTTAAATTTCTTGAAATCCTGAATCTGATCAGGTCAACAATAGTCAGTTGGATCTGGATTTTGCTGTTTTCTCAAACTTTGAACAAAGCTTTCTCCTTCAGACCTTTCGCCATTCATTTTCAGCATCAAATTACATACTATTTTTGCAGATACAGATACAAGATAGGGCATTGAGAAAGTGCAAACCAAGACACTTTCAATCATTTACCAGCAGTCCTGGCTAACTGGGGAGGCCTCAGTTGACTGTAGGTTGGCAAATGTGACACCCATTTATAAGAAAGGATGGAAAGAGCATTTGGGGAACGACAGGTCTGTCAGCCTGACCTCGATGCCAGGGAAGATCATGGAGTTGATCATCTTGAATGCCATCATGTCGCATCTGCAGGACAACCAGGGGATCAGGCTCAAACAGTGTGGATTTGTGAAAGGTAGGTCCTGCTTGTACCTGGTCCTACCTTGTACTGGTGTGGCCTCACCTCAAGTCATGTGTGCAGTTTTGGGTGCCATAATATAAGATATTAAGCTATTAGAGAGTGTCCAAAGGAGGGCAACAAAGATGGTGAAGGTCCTTGAGGGGAAGCCATATGGGGACTGGCTGAGGTCACTTTGTTTTTTCAGCCTGGAGAAGAGGACACTGAGGGGAGATCTCATACCAGTCTACAGCTTCCAAGGGAAGTGAAGGGGCAGGCACTGATCTTTTCTCCCCGGTGACCAGAGGCGGTTGGCTGAATATGAGCCAGCAGCGTGCCTGGCTGGCCAAGAAGGCCAATGGCATTCTGGCCTATATCAGAAATAGTGTGACCAGAAGGATTAGGGCAATGATCATCCCTGAGTACTTGGCATTGGTGAGGCTGCACCTTGAATCCTGTGTTCAGTTTTAGGCCCCTCACTACAAGAAACACACTGGAGCATGTCCAGAGAAGGGTAATGAAGCTGGTGAAGGGTCTGGGGCACAAGTGTTATGAGGAGTGGCTGAGGGAGCTGGGGTTGTTTAGCCTGAAGAATAGAAAGCTCAGGGGTGACGTTTTTGCTCTCTACAACTACCTGAAAAGAAGCTGTAGCGAGGTAGGAGTCGGTTTCTTCTCTCAAGCAACAAGTGATAGGATGAGAGGAAATGGTCTCGAGTTGCACGAGGGGAAGTTTAGATTAGGTATTAGGAAAACGTTCTTCATAGAAAGGATTGTCAAGCATTGGAAGGGGCTGCCCAGGGAAGTGGCTGAGTCATCTCTGGAGATGTCTAAAAGACGTGCAGATGTGGTACTTAGGGACATGGTTTGACAGTGGACTTGGCAGTGCTAGAGCAATGGTTGGATTTGATGATTCTAGAGGTCTTGTTCAAACTAAGTGATTCTTTGATTCTATGATTCTAAGACCGGATCTTGCTCTGGTTTTAGTTCATTGATTCACAGACACTTGGAGAAATGTTCTCTCTATGCTAAGAAGAGTAGCAATGGAAAACAAAATGGGAAACAGGAGACTTACCAGCAAGACTTAAAGCAGTATAAAACAACATTTACTTGTTGACTTAATCTGGGTATTTTGCTACTATCAGGTTCTTCTCTAAGGGCTAAATTCAACCCCATCTTGGAGTTATTGATGAAATTAATTCTTCCAATTGGAAAATAAATTTTCTTTCTGATTCCTGCAGCTTGTCAGTTAGTGTTTTGGTTTCTCTGCTTCAGACTTCCTCCATCCCTTTTCACCTTCACCTCAATATATTCCTTTGTCTCCTTTCCCTCCTTCAGCTATCAGAATTGAATTCTGTATCTACATAACTTAATGCAATGGAAATGCATTAGGGTGGACTCTATACGCTATACAGAATAGAATGAAACAAAATTGCATACACTTGCAAAGAGTAGTTTTTAGGTCCATCCTTTATTTTGTGCCCATTGTGAAAAACCAGAATTAAATTAATAGTTAATTACTAATTCTTTTAAAAGTAAACTTTAATTAAAAAATTTTTACAAAGGAAAAAAAAGGCAAGTCTGTTAGACAAAGAAAATTAGTGGCTGATTACTATGGGAAATTTCTATATTTTGAAGTATTAAGCAAGCAAGAAAGAAAGGAATGAAGGAGGGAAGAAAGAAAGAATGAAGAAAAGACAACTATGTAACCTAGTTACATTTTGTTTAACCTCAAAGGAAGATTTTTCTCTCCTTCAAGTTACTCACTTACATGTACTTGCTATGAAATCAGCATTGTAAGTTGATAGCCTGTACAGAAAAGGAAAGAATGGCAAGCTGATTACTTTATGGTTATTTCACAAAACTGATGAGACAGCAAATGATATTCAATCCTATTAAAAAGACTAAGCACAGTCTTCCCCCCTCCCTTTTTTAAAAAAATTCCTACCTTCCTTGTGCTGGGATTGGATGATACGATTCTACAATTCAGGGAGTCTGCAGAACATCTGCAATGAAATTGGTTTTCTGTGGAAAACTGATGAATCACTTACTGCCAATGACTGGAAGGAAAAGTACTTGTTTATGCCCTTATGTAATGAATTTTTATGAGGTGAAGTTTGCTGTTTATAAAAAATATACTTTCAGTTGCTGTAGATGTAAAATAATAGAATTCAGAATTTAGACCACCACATTACTGAAAAGGCAGTCACTAACAGAATATCATCTACTTACAAAATGTTAAAAAGGGGCTTTTACATCTATAACAGAATTAAAAATTCCATCCATTTTGTAAGGTCTTACAAGAAAAAAAAACAAAGCAGGGACAATATCAACACTGTTACCTTTGTTAACATATCTTAAAATAAAATGAATACTTTTACCAAAAAATCTACTTCAAAAAGTAGATCTAAAACATTATGCTCATGAGCAATTCCTCAAAAAGGAGGCAATGTCTCTCTGTAATCATGGAAAATCAACTGCATGCTTTTCCTTGCATGTCCCCTCTCTAACAAAATCTTTTAAGCATGAGGTAAAATGATAGCTCAGGGGTAAGAACTGACCATTTCAATGTGAATAATAACTTTTCACAATCATATGTATCTTAAAGAGAGTTGTATGCCCGCAAATGAATTAGTGGAGCTAATTTTGAGAATTTAACCAAAATAATTGTTTTATTTTTACATTCAAAAAGTTGGGTTTGACTGCTATAATCTTGTAATTACTTTTAGAATCTTGAGACACTTCATTCACTGTTTGAATGTCATTTCTTTTTGGACCCTGTCATATATTTCCAGGAATAGCTGTAGGTGACTGGAAATGTGCAGATATCTATTTTTAATGAGTAATGCATTTTGCATTTCTTTAGCAAAAGCTGTTTTGCTGTGTATGTGAAAAACTTCAAGTGCCATTTTCTTCATACTTCTAATCTCGTCCTGACATCTATATTGGTTCTGCAAGTATGGTTAATGTACCATTTTTTCTTGGATCAATTTAGTATATTTTTATGAAGATGAGTTTTTGTGGCACTAAGCAATGATGCAATGAGCAACCTGCACTGCTTTGTGCCTTGCCACTCATCTATCACCTTTCAAATTGTTGCACGGTGCCTGCTGTTGCTGCTATTGGTCACAGGGATTGTGAAAAGGATGGAACTGAGAAGGCACGCTGCAGGTCCATCTACACCTTCTGCAACAGCCAGGTCTGCTTACACCTGGAGACAACCAACCAAGTACAACTGAATTGTTACCCTTTTTTCCTCAATGTGTCTAATAGGAGCTGTGCCACTTGGCGAATTGCCCACCTCATGCTTGCATTTGCAGCATGCTCTGGCCATTCAAGTGTTGCTTTTGGAGCAGAAATACCATTCACCACACTGGGACCATTCTGCCCTCTGTGTATGGAATGAACAGCAGTGAGTACATAGTTTTTGCATGGAAAAGGCCCTCTTTGAAATCCCCATCCTGTTTACCCTGGAGCCACATTCCTCTAGAGCTCTGATTCCTGTGTCCAGCACCCCTCAACTGCCTCCAGTTTTGCCCAATACTGATCTTTTGGGTTAATATGGAACAAATCAGGGATTGGTCATTATTATTGGTAGTGTAGCATTCATAGAGATGGTCAGAGCCTGTTGTGGAAGCCAACCTGAAGCGATGGCAATTATCTGCTCTTTGAATCATGTGACTTCATTAGATGGGGGCAATCCATAGGATCCACAATCTTAGGTAGGAACATGCATCAAGAGAGGCTGGAGTTAGGAGTTATCAATAAATATTGCATTCACATCACAAAACCTTTTATTTTATTACATGACACTAATTTGTGGATATTATAACTGGCTACAGCGGTCCCTCATATGAGGAACTTACCAACGTGAAGATGACCGAAATCTTCATCAGTGCAAAAGCATATTAAGAGCTTAATTAGCCTCCCATGTAAGAGTCAATACTGCCACAAACACAACCTACTGTCTTTGCCTGCTGCAGTAGGCACTCTCCTAGTGGCCCAGGGACTACCCTGCCCCTAGGCAGAAAACCCTGATCCTTTCTGCCTCCTGTCTTCAGGCCACAAACAAGAGAACTAACTACACGGGCAGGCTAGCAGCCTTGTTAGGGAATCAGGTGTATTTGCCTCAAGACTTCTACTGAACCTATAAGCTGTGACTCATTTCTTCCATTAAGACAATGTATCTCCAAGGAATATCCTTGACACAGTTATTGCACCAGAGGTATCCTTCCCAATTGTACAATTTGGAGATGCTGTCTTGGGTTATTTCCTTGGCACAGAAAAGACTACTTAGGTAATATCTTTCACCAAGATGGCACAGCAGCTATTGGCAAGTGACTAAAAGCTAGGGGAATGAAAGGACACTTCGGTCAGCTTAATAACACTTAGCAGGTCTGCAGTCAGAGGTTAGACAGAAGGTTGCAATGGACACAGAAAATGGCAGAAGAGTCAGCCTATCCCCCTCTCCGGACCTACTGCAACATGCTCTCATTAGTTCCCCATTACAGCTCTTCCAACATAGCCTAATGCAGAGCATGCACCAGACTGACAACCTTTTGTTCCCTGAAATATCCTTGAAATTTGTCCCCGACATAGATTCGAGATGAATCGTAGCACACTGGCCAACTTTACCATACTTTCCACCAGTTTGTTCTCTAAGAAGTAGCTGTTCTCAGGATTCAGCTAAGGACATTGTACTTATTAAAAACTGCCTTCAAGATATAGAACTACCTTTACTTGCTGTTGCACGACTGGCCACACTTCCTATCTAAAATAGGTCTGTTCACTGCATACAAAATGCAGACAGTTTGAACAGAGGTCCAAAACTCCAGGTGTGCTCCAGAGAACAGAAAAGATGACTAGTTGGCCTCAGCAGATGCTCTACAATTATGCCTGTGCACGTTTGTGAGTCATCTGGTCTCAGTTTCCCAGCCTGAGAGGGATCCTGCCCACAACTGTCTTTTCTCTAAGTGACATCTATTTGGTCACCTTGCCAGGCTTGTGCCAGCTCCGGCCTTGGAAGGACTCCCCTGGAATGGTGGAAACTTAAGACTGCGGTAACAATTCAGGTGGATGTTTTGATGTTGTCAGCATGGAAAGTTCTCCTGGGAGGTGGAAGGCAGGCAGCTGGAATCTACTCAACCAATTCTACTAAGAGTTTTTCCTGGGAATGCATAACGGGTGGAAACACCATTTTGAAACTGCTCCCTGGTTTTGGTTGTATTCACTGTGAGTTGCAGTATCCCAGGCTACCATAATTTTGTTATTAAAAGTAAATGACCATCGACTTTACTATCGTGGCAGTAAGCATGTGACCTTATCCTGTATCCAGTCATGTCACAATAATCTCTTCTTAGAACAAGCCAAGACAGCTTCCTAGCAAACACACAGTAAAGTGTAATGGTTGATAATTTGTTGCTATGACTAGTCTGCTCACAAGAAAAAATATTAAAAAGCTTTGGAACCTTAAACTGAATAAAATTTTAAAGTGAACTCTAAACTAGTTTCTCACTTTGCATTTTAGTCTCATAAATACCAAAGTATGAAATCACCCATTGAGTAAGCATAACTACCCTTCAAAAGAAAAAGGCAAACTTCAGAACCTCCTGTTAAAAAAGTATAATTTATTTGTCAACTTGGATTTCATATGAATGCTACATCCCAGATAACAATTGTAGTAGTATTCTCAAATAAGGACATTCATTAGATTTTTAGGAAATATATATCTCTTATGTTTCTTCACATCTTCTCTTCATTGAGATCATCTTTGCCCATCATTTATGGAAAAATTAAATATTTCCAGGTAATGCAGAAATCAGATGCTATCGTTCTCATTTTTTTACAGAATATTTTTACAGAAAATACTGCTTTTAAGTCTTGTATAACATTACTTAAATATTACTTAAAGCGTATAGAGTATAAGGAGTGGTGGTAGCTTGTGGAAGCAAGGAATCAGCATTCTCTGACTGCTTCCAGCTGAATGTGTCCTGAATCACACTGTGGCAACTGGTAATTCTCATTCAAATGAAGAAAAGTTTTCAAGTATATTTATAATATAATCGATGTTTCAGTTACCACTTTATTTTCTGATTTTTGATACAATTAAAATATTCATGCAGCACACAAAGATGAACAACAGAGCACAAAGAAAACTGGTAATACAAGGCTGTAACTCCTATCCAAGACTGAATAAAAGTTCTGGTCCTTTAGCTTCCTTAAATTCTAGGCATTTATCCTTTTCACCAATGACTACTCAGAAGTACATTCTCATGGTAGCTGAACACTAAAACCCTTTTGTTTAGAGATTAACATTCCAAAATAAATTTTATTCCCTCTACTGCAGGAAGCATTGCCAGATATAGTAGTATATAAAACTAATTATCCCTTGATTAGTCTAAAAATTATCTGATTTTTTTTCCTGTAATATCTTCAAGTAAGCCTTTTCTGCAGCTTATATATCACAAGACACAACAAAACAGAATTACAATATAAAAAAAGGTATATATTTAATTTTCAAGGGCTATAAGGAAGATGCTGAATATTGAAGTCCTAAAAAGCTAACTTGCTGCAAGTAGTTTTTCAATATGTAAATTGGAACCTTGGTCTCGTCAATCTCAGCTGTGACTAAACTGAGCAAAGGTTTCACCATATGGTAGATTAAAAAAAATTAAATAATTCTTTATCTGACTAAAAGAACCACTCTCTTCCCAAACCTACTACTGTGAGATGCCTGGTATCTGCTTACCTGCATGGGAAATAAAAGAACTAAACCCCCACCTTAAGATCTAGGATCTTATGGTAAGAAACTGTTTGGTTATGACACAAGAAACAGACTTTACAAACCTGGTCAATTCTATGGGCTACAAAGCCAACACAGTGATGAGGAGGTGCTACATTAGCAGGCCAATGCTCTGGTATAATAAGTCATCAGAAGTTAAGTATCAAAAGTTCACTTCCAGAAGAAAAACAGTGAAGTCAAATGCAACACAGCACAGCTGGCAAAAAATAGCTGTACAACAGAGGTACTGAACTGCTGGAAACAGGTTTTGTACTGACAGTGTACTTGCATGAAGCTGCAAGAGACAAAACAAACCTCAAGAAATTCATACAGATTAGGAAAATCAAACAGCAGGACAGAGAAAGGTGAAATGAAAAAGGAAGATAACATTCTTTAAATATTCTGAAAAATTAAACATTTCTAAATAGGAAAGAAGCTAACTCCTATCTAAGAAGGACATGACACCTAATAGAGGCCACTATAGAGAATCAATGCTCCTTTGACAAAATATTGCACTGTGACTTCAATTTCAGAATAAAGAGAGTTCACAGCAAACAAAGGTCTACTATGATTCTAAGCTACAAACACTGGATTTTGGATGCAAAAAGATCTTAATTAAGGATTATTAAAGACAGAGGTAGCAGAAATGCGGATGATACTTTCTGGAGACACTAGACCACCTCGAAGTCATGATTGCTAATACATTTCTTCGGGAAAAGGTATTAAGTGATGTGGAGGGACAATTCACACAAAATGTCTTCAGGATCAGGAAGTGAATCCAGGATACTCTCCAACTGTCTTGCCAGTTTTGATTCTTCTACTGGAGACAGATTTGCTCCTGCTGTTTCCAATTGCAACAGCAAATAACAGAAATATGGCAGGCTGCTAATATACACATTTGACGGCTAATAACATTGCGACACACTATGTGGAAGCAATTGCTCTGAAGTCTCTGTTGACTCACAGAACAGTAGCAGAATTAATGAAGTTTTGGGATGCCCAAAGATAGTTACAAACTCGCAAACTATATTTAATTGCATCAGATGAAAGCGAAGTGTGTCACTCTAAAGATCAAAACCTAGAATTTAAGATCTTCAAACAAATAGGCTGGTGGGTTGTTTTAATCAGAACGTAGAATGTAGAATGTAATAACTCATTTCATAAAAGTAGATCAAAGATACTGGATCAGTCGTTGCCATAGTATTTTTGGGACTGACTACTGATGATAGCCAATCAAGAACACAGCCACCATAAAGTTATTTACTCAAATCATCTGTATAAGTTTTTGAAAATGTAAGAGTCAAAAGAGGATGAAATGTATTTTTGTGTTAATGAGACTCTTCTGGGTAAGACTTCCTGTTAAAAAAGAACTACAAAAAATAATCTTATAAAACCAGGTTGAAGAATAAAAGGATAAAGTATTAGAACAGTAACACCATTGCAAAGCCAAATAAGAAACCAAATAGTGAAAGCAAAGAGCAGGAAAGCTACCTATTTTAATGCATTAACATGCACATAAACTGTGTTTGAACTTTTTTTCTGTGTGGAGGTGAACTGTTAGTGAGATTTGGCATCCACCTTGATCACATCAAAAAAAAGAAGAGTGTCAATTCCCACAGACAGCATCTTGTGAGTAAACAGTTTTCTCCAGTGTCTCAGACTCAGAAGAGTGCAAGTTACCCTTGGCAGCTGCTACATTCCAGTGAATGATGGACTTCATCCCTCAACTTTGTAGGGAAGTGGAAGGTCATATATATGTCACTGAAGATCAGAGACACAGCTGCCTGAGGAAACTAGTTCAGTCAACTCATGAAGGTGCACCGTATTTGCACCAGAGTTGGTTATATCTCCTGTAGGCACATGTTAACTATGGGGTATTTACCTATCTACCAGCTGTATCACAAAGTATATGGTCTATTAACAAGAAAACAATTTTGAGTTAGTATTGTATCCTGTCATGGTAGTTGAACATGATGAAAACTCAAAATCTGCTGAAATGACAATTCATCTTACATCTTCTCCTTTTTTTTAGTGAAACACCACACTGGGAATAATAAATAAACAAATTTAAAATTATTCTTTAGGCACAAAAAGAATGACTGTTCCACTAATCCATCTACTAGCTAAGTTAGTAATGGCACAAACTTTTACAACAAGCTTGAGAAAATACACAAAATGGGTAACAGCTTACTGGGTGTCCTCTCTGTCTTTGAGGGAAGGATATAATATGCAGTGAAGAAGTGGCAGGCTGATAACCTAGATCTAAAAAAAAAGGATTTGACAACACAGGGGTACTAAACTGGGATCAAGTAGTCTGAGAGAGAGTAGTAGAGCTGTTAAACTTGTTTTCTTTGCTTCAGAGCCAAGCTGGCACTTGTAGGACACCAGAGGAATGGCTGACTGGGTCAAAACAACCAGGTGGGAAGCAGTGGGGGAAGAAGGAGAGCTCTGAGTAGGAGGGTTGTGCACTGCTCCCCCTTGAGTCTTCTCACACTGCGGTGCACAGTGACTTTAGGAAGTCAGCCACCCATCCACATGGTAACAGGGGCAGTCGACCGCATGGACCCACCAGGAACAACTCTGGGGCTGTGCAAACACACCCACGAGACTTCAGTTCTGAAATCAGCATCAACTCACCTGGGGAAGGGCCCCAGCAGACCAGAACAGATAAAAGGATGGTGACACATGCATGTGGCAGTAGGGCCTACCCTGATAAGGCCCAGAATCTGATCAGAGAATGCAAACAATGCAAGCTATCTGTGATGAGTTACCAGTGGTGCCATGGTAATGTTTTTGGTGTTGAATTATGCTAAAACCAGCCTGGTTCACCATATTCCAAACACAAATCCTGCTTTTTAAAGTTGGATGTGACAGATAAGCTGGTAGCTGGCCTGCAAATTTGCGACTAGCAGTCAATCACTTTTATACTATAAAAGTCCAGTCCCCTTTCTTAGAGTCAGGTTCTTCTAACATAACTCTTCTTGAGTGTATGTGCAGAGATTCCTCCCTCGGGCTGGGGATGCCCCCCAAGGATATTCCTCCAAGTTGAGCAAAAGAGATCTCCCCACCAGCGTTGGTATGGCTGAGTTACATTAAATCTCTACTTTATAATTATTTCTTTTTGCTACCCGTAATATAATTGCTTCAAGAATGGCTTCAATACAGAGCGCTGTCCTATCTTATACTATACTACTAGTAGTTTTAGCATTTATATTGTATAGTAAATAATTCTGGTTAAGATCTTTGTCTGATCATTTGTAATAATAAATGATTCATTTTATATAAACATTCTTGGTTTGCCATCATTAAAACCGGCAGGACAAAAGTGGTTCCATCACACCTCTATAATTCCTTCAATTTAAACTGCTCACAAAATCCGAAGCTAAGGTTGGATACTTTCTGCACCTCGTGACTCAACAGCAGGACTTCTGGATTTAAAAGTTGCTGAGACTACACTGCATCCTAGGGTGGTGATAACCTACCTTCCTCTCTCTTCTCCTACCTTCTTCTCCTCAAAATATATTGTAAGCCAGACCAAAAGGTTCCAGTCGATGCCTTATTAAAGTGCCTTGTTGTGTCTGGATGAGTTAAAGATTATCAAGTTTAAGTCTGTCAAGTACCTTATTCAGTCAGAATGTTCTACAGTTTGCAAGCAAAAGTTGTTATTGAACCTCCTGAGAATTTTGTTGTTTCTCCCATGCACCGCCTGGAGTAAATCCAACCACCTTCCCCTAAACCCGCCAAGCAGACGGGGCATCACAGAACTGTTACTCAATAAAAGACCTAAGAGCAGGAAAAATATATGTTACGACAAATTACAGAGTCTCCAAAACCATCTTTAAGCTTCCAATAGCCTCTGAATTCTTCCATTAATCTCTTCAATATATTTCATGTATTGTATAAAACAAAATCAACCGCATATCAGACATGCAACTCTGTCATTTCCATTTTATACTTCAGTGGTTGAAGAGTGTGTACCTCTGAGCCACATTTAGGACACGTAAAATACATATCAAATAAGTAGTTACTTTTAATACAGTAGTAACAAAAAACATGTGGACAGCCTATGGTATGAGGCATGGTAGGCCATTCCCCACACAGTGAACATTCCCTGCAGTGGCTTGCTAATGTGTTTTCACTATTGGAAAGACCTGCAATAGGCAAACACCAAGAAGAAATTTTAAGTTTCAGTTTCTGTACATTAATAAGTGGCAGTAGATAAATCAGAAATTCAGCAAAGCCATGCCATAAGAGCTCCCTATTCATGTATTCAAATCCTACCTGACGAACACTTTGCGGCTTGCAAAAAACTGACCTAATGCCTAGAATGCGTTCTGTAAGTGTTGCAAATGTTCCCTTCCGAAGAAAAATCAGAAAATTTAGAACTCCACAAAGTTTTAGAAGTCCAGCTCCAAAGCTAATATAGCTCTTAATTTTGGAGAAAGATTGTTGTTGACGATTGCTAAATAAATCATAACATCTTTCTTCCAACCATCTTCCACCAACAGTGAAAATAAGATACCATAACTTTTGTTGTTTGCTCAGAGGTTGGTATTTCTCTGTCTGAGATAAGTTATTCTTGTACTGAATATTCAGAATACTCTGTCCCACAGTTGCATTCTTGGAATAGATAGTGAATCTCCATAATATAAGACATAAAAATGCTTTTACTTCTGGTTCAAAGTGAGCCAACACCCCTGGTTTAAATCCATGAAAACAGTTGGTAAACTGGGACCACACGAGATGTTCCAGGGCTTTGTTTAGTTCAAGAGCATCAAGTTGACTTATTCTGAGCACAGGATTCACGCCCTTTTCATTTCCAGTGCTGGAGGCCATTTCTTCAGAGAAAAAACTTTCTAGGAATAAAACACAAATAGATGTCAGTGTAATGGAGCATTTCTTATTTCTCTTTTTATTAAAGATAACAAAATTGTAATATACCAGCAGTAAATAAATATATTCAGAATGCTATTATTTGTTATTAATGTTACAAATCCTTTCAAGAAGCTTTGCATTAACAGTTAGAAATTTCAACTCAAAAGAAATTATATTTTACTGTTTCTCATAAATAATATTTGGATTTGATTACAGAGAAGTGTTCAACATCTAGATATTTAGAAAAATCCACCAATTTAGTATTTCACTGTATACATTTAAAAAAATATTGCAGGGTATAACTCTAATATTCAACTGGACATTAAAATAGATCAGAAAGAACTGTAAAATTTTATGGTGTTGTATGGAAAAATTGGGAAAAGGAACACATTAACTAAAAATCTAGAAAAGAATAGTGGGGAGGACAGAAAATATACTAACATGAACACTTCAGTAGCTGCACCTGAAAGTATAATCTTAGAAATACTAACAAATTTAGGATTTACTTTTTTAAAATTGCTTCCTTTAAATGTTATTGTATCTGGAATTCTGTGACTAAGAAAATAAATGCATCCAACTGCAATAGCAAAATACAGATAACGCCTGTTACACTCTGGATTTTAAGCCACAAGCTGCCCAGAGTAGCTACATTTATTTAAGACTTTTAAAAAGCCTTTTGGTTCATTATTACCTCGACTTCACGTGCGGAGAAAACGCTACTACGTTTTCATTAAGAGAATTTCTTTTAATTTAGTGACAGAAATAAGACATTTTGGCAAAAGGTTTTACAGGAGTAAAATACAACCAAGAAAAGCATTTCACTAAAACACTTGACACAGAGACCTAGTTTACAGAAAACCCCTTTAAACTTCTCCTTCCTCATTAGCAGGCAAAATAGGGCTGAAAGTAGCACAAGGCCACCTCCTCTGGACAAACAGCTTTGGGGTTCATTGCATCAACTCAGACAGGATGAAAAGCCAGCATACAAAGGCTGTACACCCAAGCCTGTCTCACTCACACTGTTCTGTAGCAGGAACCAAAGCACAGGAAACACTTTTCAGTGCTACTCAAATAACTTCACTCCTTTGACCCTTTATGATCAAAGGGTCAATTCAACCCCTACTAGATCTTACTGTTATCACTTCAAGAGCTTGAGTGCTAATGATTATCCATCCTTCTACCCACTCATCTTACCCCACTACCATTTTAGGAACCAGAGCCTCTTATAACCATTTGCTCTGGAACCTGTCACTCTGGTTTAGTATTATTCACTCATAACCCCTAGAAGTCTAATGTCTTCTTCATTTTCTCTTCTACTCATTTCACTCAGTTCAACTTGTTTCAGTGTTCTATACAATTCCCAATACACAAAATCTCCTTCAAAAATCCTGAAGTTACTCGAAAGGGACATCTTATCAAACAACTTCCTTGATCCATTTACTAAGACGATTTTCCAGCATCAGTTCAACCATCTTTTCCAGCTGTCTTCCATTATCCCACGTGCTGTGAGAAATTTCTGTTGCAGATTTCTCTTAAGTAAGGTAGACTAAATCTGTAGAGATTTTTTTCCCCCCATTATAGCCATATTTTCTAAAGAAACCTGAGCAAGTGAGGAATGGTCATCAGGAACTTTCTGAAATCCAAGGAAAAAGTGTCAAATACATAGGATTATGATGGATCATGAAATACACAAGAAAGTCAATTGATCCTTATAGGCTGGGAGCCTCTATGACTGTATACCCACTTTGAAAAAAGGATGCAAGGATTCTGGTAGGCAAAAAGCTGAACACAAGTCACCAGTGCATCCTTGCAGTGTATTAGCATGGGTATAGCCAGCAGACTGGAGGATGTGCTTATTATGCTTGGCATTGTTGAGTCTACACCTGGGATAATACCTCCAGTTTTGCCTCATTTCTATCAACAGTACAAAAGAAATGTCAGCAAACTGAAGAGCCCAGTCACTAATACCATCAAGGACCCCCAAGACCTGATATATGAGAAGAGCTTGATTGTTCAACTTGAAGATAAGGCATCTAAGAAGTGATCTATGAGTAATCTTCCACTACCTAAGGGCTGCAGTGAAGATTAAGTCAAACTTTTCTGTGAGATGAAGTGAAAGAAAGAGAGACAACTGTGTGTTAAGTCGCTACACAAGAAATTCCAATTGGACATAAGGAATTGTCAAATCCTTACTGTTTTAACTCTCTTATTTTAAGTAGTTTAAAACCTAAGAACTCAGAATCATAGACCCAGTAATGAAAGAGACAAGTATCAACATTCAAATATATGATAAACTCTATGTGTGATTAACTTATTATATAAATACATTTTAAGACAGAATAGTAAAGACTACTACTTGAAAGGTTCTCTGTTGATTTTATACTGTCACAGATATTGCATAGAAAAAAATTGAATGGCCTCCCAGAAAAAAAAAAATCAGAAAACTAATATGATTCTTTCTTAAAAAACCTATATTTTGTCTGTTTTGATTTTTTTTAACTAAAAAAATAAACAGTTGTACAGTACATTGCGAAACAAAAAAAATAATGGTTGTATATCACTAGGGAAAGAGGAATTTCTGCTGATATGTATTAGTGCTGTTATTGAGCATTGTACAAATTATGAATGAATATCTTTTATTTGGAAACATGTTATTGACAGAAATCTATCAATAGTAATGTGAGTATTGTCAACAGCCTGTCAATATTAATGTAATTATAATTAAGGTGATAACATGGATTTTAGCTATAATACCAAGTAACATCTCCTGCATTGCTGCTATCAATATAAGCATTATTATTGACCTCTTCTGGAACTATCAGTATGAGATGTATTACCATCACGGACATCTGTCAATGCATTCTGCCTACAAAAATTCTACATTTAAATTTACAGGTCTGTAAACTCTGCCTGCAGAAATATACAAATCCAAGTAACCTCTTGGGTGCCATTTTTTCCACAGGACTATTCCACTGTGGATAAGTAATCAAGGGGTTTCCACTATCTCAGAACTACTGCAATTGCATTTCCTGCTTTTCTAGCATAATCATTAAAAGAAAAATGAGTCTATATGCAAAAGCCTCAAAATAACTTCATGATTTGTAAAAACGCCTTTTTGGGAAACCAAATAAAAATATATTTACTAAATGACAAAAATAACTTTGTTCCTTACTGCTCCAACTCTTTTAGATGATCTCTTTCGTGCAGCCAAAACATGTATTCAGAGCATTATACTTATGCAGGGATGGAATAGACCACAAGGGACTACCAAATCCTACCTCAGCACAAACACAGGCTCAGGAATATATTGACAGGTGTTTAACTACCAAGAAAGCTAATTCCACAGTTTTTCTAAGTAGTTTGTTCTCCAGTGTTTTATCACTCTAATAATTACAAAGAATCTTTTTCTCATGTCCAATCTAAAGCATCTTTATTACAAAGAAGGATGCTTTTCATTCCACAGCAGAAAACAGTAACAACAACAGAGAGGAATTTCCATTTTATTGCACCTTCTCAAGAGCAAAAAGCAGCAAGGCATGTGAGGGGGCCAACTACGCACAGAAGATTTGCCAAACTAGACAATATCCTCTTTCCTACAAGATGCCTGGTATGATCCTCCAGAAAAACCAAACCAAACAAAAAAATCCAAACAAACCCCACAAATAAACAACTTTACTCTTTTCCAGCAGCATATTAGAATTTACCTTGAGGTCTAGTATATCTTATCTTTTTCTGTCACTTTTCTCTCTGAATAATTATTTCCTGTTTTCGATTCATGTATTTGAGTTTGTCCTGTTAAATGCAGTGCTTCATACTTGCCTGCATTGCTTTTCATCTTGTTGATTTTCAATATTTTCTCCAAACCCATCAAGAGTTTTTTGGATTCATATCTTATGTTGAAAACAAAGTAAAAAAAAACAAACTAATTTTAAACCCCTCTCTGGCTACTATCCTGAGTAACATTTCTAAGTATGTGTTCTCTCCATCATCCAACTCATTAATGTCTTTTCATCTTGACAGGGCACTATAGATAATTACTCAGTAGAGGCAACTTTTCAACGTGATGCTGATAATATCAGCATCTAATGGAGATAGGATTGATATTACATTTCCTTAGTTTGTCTATGTAGGGAAAAAGACTTTGTTAAAATCAAGCTGTATTTTACTTAAAGTTTTCCTCTTCCTAAACTTGTGATCCTTTTTAAGAGGAGAAACAGACTGAGGTTTCTTACAAACAGGTCTCATCAAATCATACTGGCTGTTTTACAATCTCTCTTCTACCCATTATTAGATACAAATTAATTGCTAAACTATTTACTCCTAAACCTTTATCTGTAATCAAAACTGACAGCTTCAATAATTCTCTTAACAGAAGAATAAACAGGCACAAAAACAGGCATGTACAAACCCATTCTGCTGGCTATTTTCACCCTCTGGGATATTAAATAAATAAATAAAATCAGTGGTGCCTAATTCCTCAATCATTCTAGGATGAATTTTATTAGGATTTGCCACTTGAGCACATCTATATTAAGATTCCTTAGGCTATTCTTTCTGTGCTTTGGTTCCACTCTTATTTCCTGTATAAGATTAATTTTATGAAAGGAGTAGGTCACAATATATCTCTTTTACAATTTCTGAAGTAAAGAATCAGTCTTTGAAAGTCTGTTACTTGTTCTCCTTTCTTATTTAATAACATCTAGGTAATGGACCTATCCCTTTGTGCCTCTTCTTACTCAGACTTTTGGATCTTTTCACTGATTCTTTTCTTCTGCTTTGTAAACTGAAACTTATTTTGTTATTCAGAGTCATCAATTTTATTCTTACATTCCTATGCTATTTCTTTATATCCATCATTAATCATGTATTTTTGCCTGGACAACTCTTTTGATTTCCAGGCCATGGAAAAATTCCTGATATATAAAGTGTCTTTAACATTAATTATTACTATTTTAGTTTATTATACAAAGTATCTCAACACAAAGAAACAACCGGACAACTTTTTAGCCTTTTCAACGGACTAGATTCTGTCCAGTCCCAGCATTGAGATCTATGGCTCAGGCATGGGGAAGGAGCATGTAGAGTGGACATGCCAGGAATCATACCCCCTCTGGAGATAACACTAACACATAGTTCCTTTTCTCTTCAGGAGCTACAATGCACTTGGCATTATGCATTCAGCGTTGCCATACCGGGTGTGTGAGAGAGCACAGGAGCAAGTCATGCCCTTGGTCTACTATCCCTCCTTTTATGTTCATAAAGTTACAGTATCCAGAGACAGCAAACGAAGACTACCTTTCCACCCACCACAAGAATGCTGAGATTTTTTTTAATGTGGGGTGGGGTGTTTTTTAATTGGCTTGGAGGTTTAGTTTTGGGTTTTTTGTTTTTTTTCTGGTGAAAATGTATACCATTTAACTGTTCTTTTCAGGTACTCTCAATGGCAGAGGATATTTTAGATGTCAATTTAAAATCAATAAATTTTAAAGATGAGAAATCAAACAATATGTATTCAGTTAACTTTAAAATCTTCCTTAACACCAACTCTCATAACACAGAACATGGACCCCAGCTGCTCAAAGCCTCATGTCTTACCACTAATTCTCAACTCGTTCTTGCTCATCAAGTGTAGAGAGAAATATCCTCAGATCAAAGTCTAATTGAGAGCCCCAACTGTGTTGTCTCTTAATCACTGTAAAATTAACTTATCGCTATATCATTACCTCAAATAACCTTACAAAAGATTGATTTTGTATTACTGTCTGGATTTCTATATACTTCAGCCAAATACCTATCATTTTCTAAAGAACATAAATTGATTCTTTAACCGTTTGGAATAACTACTAACACTAATTGAAAACCCAGTAGCATATTGCAATCACAGAAACTATTATTTATTTCTTACATTCCTGGAAGAAAGGACTATTTCTCAAAATAGACAAAGTCAAGGAAAACACTGAATGACTGTGTAACAAATCAATCCAACAGATAAAATTAAGATTTTCATTATGAAGATTGAGTGAGCAAATACTAACAAATCCCAGAATCCTAAATGCTACAATTACATTTAGTGTCCAAAGACCAAGTACAAGACAAAGATGCATTTAAATCACAGACTGCTTTTCCAACTTTAACTCAGTAAACTTAGATTCCATAAAATGAGGTACATGAGATTAACCAATGCTGAATGCCTGGAGACAGCAAAAAAACATAATGGTAGCTCATTGGTTTACCTTCCATAAATTACCCTCCAAAGTCAAAATATTAGGGCTTCAAGTTACAAGATCATAACCAGCTCAGAAGAGCCAGAATTGATACAACAGTATGAAGAGCAGTAGGAAAGTGCTGCACTGTTAGAAGCTGTATATCAGTAGTTTCTGTCAGCATTTATTGCAAAATGAAAATCCCCTGTCAGTGTAATACTTCAGTAAACGCTAGCAACCTAGACTATTATTGGTCACCATTAAAGATACTCTGAATGCTGAGTTCTTATGGACTTCAGAAAAATCTGTCATCAGTCCACACTCATAAGACAGATTATTAGATGCAAACAACCAGATCTGATAGACTAATTACCACATAACTAATATTTAAAATACTACCTTTTAAAATTTGTGGTGTTGAATTCAAGGCTACAAAAGCTCTAAGCACATTTGTATTCCTCATAGCATAGAAGTCACAGACAGCATCATCCTACCACTTTTCAGATATAGCCCTAATTTTCATTTATTGGAGTAAATAAGAAGATAAGCATGTAACAAATTAATGTTCAATCACTCTACTTCTAAATCCTATATCCTACTTCTCTTCTTCCCTCATCTTATTTCCTCTCTTTTGTAACCCCTCTCTTAGTACATCAAATTACAAATTCATCTGTAAAGGGATGTGTCAGTTCCGCTTATAAATTCCCATTCTCTGCTATACTAAATGAAATCCTGTTGTTCCTTTTAATTAATCAGTGATAAAAACCAAAAACCTTAAAAAACCAGCTACATTGTAACCTGAGGCTTTCCAAAAAACATGGTTAAAAAAAACCCTTGATCACCAAGATGTTGAGCAAAACATATGTACAATACAAAACACTAACTGTTTTTATTTTGGAATTAGGTAATGGGAATTATCTGGAGAAGTGCCTTACCTTTACTATTGATGAATCAAGATGGTGAAGAGAGATTTGAAGTAGTTGCACAGTGACAACTATGATAGTTAACTGGGAAGGAACAGCCCCTTGTAAGGAAGTGACAACATTTCTGACTAAAGCAGGAGGTATAGGAGAATGGGAAAAATCTGAATGCCTTGTGCTACAAATGTAGATCTCAACTGCTGATGTGATCACCCAAAAAGGGGAGATCCTTGCATTTGAAGACATTTTGGCTGTGGTAACGTTAAAGGTTCTGATAAAAGGATGGATAACAAAATAATATTGCATTGCATGTATAAAAGTGAAAAGGACATAAAGCTTAGTATATGTGCCATCTTTTGTGTAAAGCAGGTGAAACATCATCTGGTGGCAGAGTTATGCAGCTCCATTTCTGAATGGTCCAAAGACAGAACATGAATGCACAGATGTCAGCACATTGTGGGCAGTTAAAGCCATAACTCCTCCTTTGCTGGTTACTGTTACTTACCTGAAAAGTTGGTCTTACACCTCATGACATATGTAATGTCTGCTTTTCACTATTGTAAGGGCATTGTATCTCACATCGCCTTATTTGTCAAGCACAGCATCAATTCCAATTTTATGCATCTTTTCCATGCCCCTCCTTACCTTTCTTCCATTCAAAACTACCTAAAAAACAAACAAAATAAAGTAATCTAACTTAAATTCCCATTTCACAGCTGTGTCTCTGTTCTGCTCCTACCTGTCTGATCCCTATGAATGGATCACCAGACAGGTATGGAGATGCCAGGATGAAGATTGAGTAGACATGTAGAAGGGATTTCAGAAGGAACGTCTGCTCTATATCCTCTGATATAATTTACCACAGATGATAGAATCCTGAAATTTTGCATTAAACACCTTATGCTTATCATGTGTGAAACAGTCACTGCCCAGATTTTATTCCAACTTTCTTGCTTTTTACATACATATGCATACCAACTGTAGAGTCATGAATATTCAGTGATATGTAAGTGTAACAGTGCTGATCCAAGCATTGCACTAAAGGAACATAAGGCCTTTTAACTTCTTATTAGAAATACGTATTAGATGAGAATAGTAAAAACTGTCCTAAATGCATAGCTAAGTCATAATTAACCCCTGTCCCCATCTGTACCAAAAGAAGGACTGCATGTAAAAACAATGTTGTTACAGACTGTATATGATATGCTAGAGCTAATACAGCTCTGCATCAATAAAAAGACGAGCCTGTTCACTGTAAGTTTTAAGTTTTGGCCTTATTCTATACAGCACAACTTATGAATAATTGTATCTAATTATAATCAAGATCTCTCAACTGGTGTAAGGATAAAGAACAGTACTTTACCTGACATATATCTCAATTTATAGGTGTGTGTTCTATAGAAACATAAGGTGATGTAATTTTTAAAAGATACAATTGCTGTTTCCCGTTTTCCTTCTACTGTGTATTGTGTCCTTCTCTTACAGACTAGCACCAGCACTCATTCGACCCTCTCTTGAACTGTTCTTTCATGCTAAACTGGCAAAAAACCCACCTGTTTTAATTTATTTTTCTGCAGATGTAGTACACATATAGACCACCACAGAATCAGGTAAGATACATGCAGTACCAGTAAGAAGAGTAACAGGGTGAAGAAAGACAGGTAATCATGAAACCAGCTGCCTTTAATCTCAGTATCATACTCTTACGTCCACCACCAGCCAACAGCAAGATAGAAAACTAAACTTTTCATTTGACTAGAACTGTGGTCTTCAAGCCCAACATGCTGAATGTGCAAGCACAACACCACAACACCGTAAATACAAATAATGAAACTTTTTGCTGTCTTTCAAAAATGAAAAGAAAAAGAATTATTTGTACAAGTCCACTGTAGGATTTATGCAGACTTGCAGATGAGAGACTACTCTGCTTAAATAAATAACACTCCCCACTCTTACCTCTTCATACGATTGTACTTCGAAATGTTTGGCATACACGGTGACTAACAGAGATGCTGGGAAAATTAGATGTGCTCAGTGTCCCCAAATCTTGACAGTTTTATTACTTGGCAATTACAGTAACTTTAAGCACACAAGGGAAGACTGATAGGCTTTCACCACACTCTCCTCGATCCTATAACTTTATTAGCATTTTAGAATCCACTGGCATGGTTGCACACATGTATTACAAGTAACAGTTTAAAAGAGGGATAATAATTTTCTTACTAGGCAGCCTGAGCTGTATGCTGTTACAGCTGCTAAAATCCCTCTGCAATTCCAACATGAATTTCCCTTCATATTTAGTTGTGCCCCACAGTGTCATGGCCCTATAATTATTTCCTTTCCAGGGAAAGTTTTTTTCCTTGCCAGAACCCTCCTGTGATATCTTCTGTCAGCTATCTTAATATTATTACTATTATTGTAATGTATTTTTTCCAAGTTTTGTTAGAATTTAAATTTTGATTAATTCCTTTCTTTTCTAACCCCACTGACAATAGATTAGCTCAGTTTGTTAGAGCATGGTACTCATAACACCAAGGTCACAGGTTTGGTCCCTGCACAGGCCATTGACTTAAGACTTGGACTTTATGATCCTTGTGGGTCCCTTCCAACTCAGAATATTCTGTGATTCTCTGAACATCGAGACAGTGGTGATAAGGACTGGCAGAGACAGAAATTTTAGAGACATTGTTCCCAGGCAGCTACTGACACAAACATAATGAATATTAGCAGTGTTCAATTCAACTTCTTCCTAAAGGTCAAAAATCTCCACAGGTCACCCCTGGCAGAGAAAGTAGGAAGTGCCCAGACCCAGTCAGAATCAACCTTGAATCAAGAGTTGTTCCAGTCGTAATTCCCCTCTCTTCCCAAATTGTGTATTTGTCCTCTTTTTCATCTCAGAATTTTTTCTCTCTTCTCATTTGTACCTTTTCTTAGTGTGAAAAATCTGAATTTAGTTTCCTTTTGAAAACAGTCTGAAATAATCTGACTTCCAAATTTCTTGTATTCCACCTCCAAACTAAAAAAAAACAACTTACCACCGTCTCTGAGAGAGGCATGTTACAAACAGACAGCATCCTTCCTGTTTTCCTTCTCCTGAAGATTTTTGTAAAGCTTAGATGTGAACTGACAATGCTTGTAGATGTAGGTCAGCTGCATGGCTGCAGGAACCATTTAGCTCACCCAGGAAGCTACAGGACAAAGAGCCTGCTACCTTCTCTGTTCACATACAGCACAATCTGAGAAATGAGACTGCAGTTTTTAGCACAACATATTGGCCCTTTTAAATTTTTTTTTCATTTGCTGCTTTTAACTTCACATACAGTGCTGTAGAGTAGCTGGTGTTGAGACCAGGCTAGTTAGCTAAAAGGAGAGTCACACCCCTTCTCTGCCTCCTGGTCTATGTGAAAAAGTATATATTGTATTAGGTGTCAAAAGGAAAAAAACCAACCCTATCTCCACCCCCTCTCCATCCAGCAAAACACCAAACCAAACCAAAAACCCCAACAAAACCCCTGAAACAGCATAAGCAGCCTGCTTGAAAAGATGATCCTGAAGTAATCTGCTGCTGCAGTCCTAGAGATGTAACAAGGTGTGTAGGGTCTATCATCATTAACTGCAGCAGCAATACAGTGAGTGAAGTCTATTTCCATTTTAAGTCATAAGCAACTTACTATCATTTAGGTTGAAAATTTAAAGTCACTCTCTACATGCTCTGAAAAACTGCATGAATTCACATGTTTTTCCTGGAAAGTTAACATTTGGAAAGCAGAAGTTCCTACGGAGAAATTTACATTAGCGTAGTCCAATTAAAGACTGATTTTAATTGACAAAATTATTATCTTTTAACTGTACACATTGCATACAAGTGCAAACATATCCTTTTCACATTTTGTATCTTACAAGTTGTTCAGCTCTGTATACACTAAACAAATGTATCAGGCTAATAAATTTGTAGAGATTTAAGTGTATTTATGATGTGAAGGATCAATACAGACTTTAAAATATTTATTGTGATTTAAAGAAAAATATGCCACTCTCAAAGCTTGCTGGCAAAGCGGTCTTTTATTTGCAGTCATTCTACAGTAGTATAATGCAGTTTTCCTCTAAAAATTTCCTAAACTCTGTCTGTTGCTGGTGGGCTGCCCAAATACTGCTTGTGTATTTACTGCAAGCTAAGAAGACAAAATAAAAATAAAAACGAAAAGAGATGACATGGGAGTTGACTGTTACCCCCTCCATTTAATTTTTTCATGTATGTGATAACAGGGGCAAGTAGGAAGGGATCAGTGTGTTTACTATAAACTTATGAAGTCCAAGCCCTGCCTGCTCAAGCAGGGCTGTCAGGAGCAACTTGTACAGGACCATGTCCAGAGAGCTTTTGAGTATCTTGAAGGAGGGGGATTCTACAATCTCCCTGGACAACTTGGGCTTGGTCACCCTCACAGTGAAAAACTGTTTCCTTATGATCAGGAAGAGCTTCCTGCATTTTGGCAAGTGCCCGCTGCCTCTGGTCATGTCACTGTGCACCACTGAAAAGAGCCTGGGTCTGTCCTCTTTGCACTCTCTTTTCAGGTACTTATATAGATGAAGAAGATCCTGCCAAGCTTATGCTTCTCCAGGCTGGACAGTCCCAGTACTCTCAGCCTTTCCTCACAGAAGTCCTGCCCCAGTTCCTTAATCAACCTTGTGGCCCTCTGTTGGACTCTCCAGGCCTCGCCTACACCAGGAAGCACAGAACAGAATAAAGTACTCCAGATGTGGCCTCACCACTGCTGAGGAGAGTGACGGGATTTTCAACCACCTCCCTTGATCTGCTGGCAACACTCCTTATGCAGTCAAGGATACCATCAGCCTTCTATGCCACAGGGGCACACTGCTGGCTCATTCTGAACTTGGTGTCCACTAGGACCCCCAGGGACTTTTCTCCAAAGCTACTTTCCAGATGCTTGCCACCCAGTAGACACCAGGGCATAGAGCTAACCTTTCCCAGGTGCAGGACTTAATACTTTCCCTTCCTGAACTTTATGAGATTCCTGTCAGCCCATTTCTTCAGCCTTTTTAGGTCCCTGTGAATGGCAGCACAATCCTCTGGCATATCAGTCATTCCTCACACTTTTGTGTCATCAGCAAACTTGCTGAGAGTACACTTTACCCCATCATCTAGATCATTAATGAAGACGTAGAACAGGATTGAACTCAGTACCCAGAACCCTGGAATACACTAGTTACTAGCCTCCAATTAGACTTCACATCATGGATCACCATCCTCCTTCTCCATCTCTTCTGCAAGTTTTATGTTGACTTTCACCATTTACTCACCCAGCCCACACTTCAGCAGCTTCTCTATGAGGATGTCACAGGAGACACTGCTGAAAGCCTTACTGAAACAAGTTATCTACTGCACTCCACTTGTCTACCAGGCCAGTCATTTCATAGTAGAACATTATCAGGTTAGTCAAGAATGGCTTCCCCTGGGTAAAGCTATGCTGGCTACTCTAGATCACTTTCTTGTCTTTAACGTGTCTTAAAATGGTTTCCAGGATTAGCCGCTCCATCACCTTCCATCCTTCTGGGGTATTAAGGTGAAGCTGATCAGCCTGCAGTTCCCCGAGTACTCCTTGCCCTTCTGAAGACAGAAGCAACAGCACAATCTGACTAATGAGACTGCAGCTTTTAGCACAACACACCGGCCTTTTTAAAATTTTTCCTCTAGTCTACAGGCATTTATCCCAGTCTCCATGATCAATCAAATATTATCAAGAGTATCAGTGATATCAACCAGCTCCCTCAGCACTCCATCAGTGCCCAGAGCCTTATCTATGTCCAGTTTACTCAAGTATTCTCTGACCTAAATCTGTTCCATCAAGTGTACATCTTCCCTGCTCCAGACTCTTCCCTGCATTCTACAATTCCTGAAGGTCTTTGCTAGTATAGACAGAAACAAAGAAGGCCTTCAGTACCCCTCAGCCTTTTCCACATTCTGTGTTCATCAGAGCCCCTATCCCATTCAGCCATGAGACCACATTTTCCATAGTCCTCCTGCTACTGATGTATTTACAGAAGCACTTCTTGTTGTCTTTGACATCCCTCACCAGATTCAACTCCAGGCAGACTTTGACTTTCCTAAGCATATTCGGAATGAATAAGAAATATATTACACTAGTTTCTGTCAGGGACCATACAGCTTAAAGAAAACATTGCTAAACTGCCACAAACATGATGAACTTCTTTGTTGAAAAAGTTATTACCTAGAGAGTCTTAAAAATACCCTCTCTGCCCATAAATTGTTAAAGTTTTCAGAAGCCAGGTATCAAAAATCATGTAATATATCTTACTCTTCAGTTAGACTGATATTAATCCAGAACAAATTTATTGTTAATACATGAAGAACCTTTCTTATCAAATACACTGCTATCTTTTAATTTAAAAACTTATTCATATTTTTCTTATTATTATCATCTTATTTTTATTATTATTATTGGAGCACATCATGCTTGCAAACTAATTTAATGAAATTGTATTTATGTCTAAAACTTACCAGTTAGTGTTAGCTGGACACAATTTATTTGTTTTTTTTTTTAATCTTCCTGATTCCTGTTTTCACTGAATAAATGTAGAAATTGCAAGTGCAACAGTGCTGTGGGATTTTTTTAAAATTTTTTTAAGAGTAGGTCATTATAACCATAATAGAAATAAACCATATGCGTAATAAGGTACATTAATTATAATCTCAAATTGTTGACTGATTTTGTCTACTGTTCAATTTACTGCTAGTCTTCCTTCAGATAGTTGTCCATCTTTCTTTACTTTCTCTGAACATCATGGCTTTGAAACTACTTTCATATGTTTAAAAAAAGACATTCCCACTCTCTCACATTTTGAACATGTAATTAAATGGTTTTTTTCCCCCTAAAGACCATGTGTTTCATTACTATATCCAGATATATGTTAGCACTGGATTCAGACATCACTCCCTACACCTTGACGATTTATATATTGAAGAGTCATTTATTTTACAATATATTTTTGGTATTGATAGTATATAGCCATAAACCTGTTTCCTTCCCAAATACTCTCTGGGCAGCAGTCTTTGGTGATTTTCAGGACTTTCTCTTTAGAAGACTATAAAAGACTGTTAAACAGAGATACATCTCTTTCCTGACTTACATCACAACATTTGATGTCAAAGCCCAAATGAAGGTCCTTGGATTAGTAAGTGTCAAAAACTGAGTATAGAAATTACCTTTCCTACTCTATTCTATGGAAGGTTCAATCAAGTCTTTATATACTATTAATACTTGCTTGCAAGTTTTAGTTGAATTTAATTTTGTCCATTACAGGAACATTTACTTCCTACATGTCCTGGACCACGTTAAGTATCAAAACCTTTCTCTGAGTCACTACATTCTCTAATGAAATTATACCTACAGTCTTGGGATGGGGAAATAATAGAAGAATCTAAAAGGAGAAAAACATCCAGAGCTGTCAAACAAATAAAAAATTTCCCTCCCAAATCTAAACATCCTCCTGCACAAAACAGACATTCCATATATCAAGCCTAATCCTTATTAATCTACCAACATGAACTGAGGCATACCATACCAGCTACTTGACAGCCTTTTAATAAGCGAGTAGATTCATAATGCATCTGAAGGCCCATTACCTAAGAAATTAAATTTTTTTTAAAAATAGATTCAGAAGATGAAATTTTATATTTGTACTGCTACACTCAGAGTTCTAAGGGTAGCTCACTTAAGCATGAGCCAATTCAGATATATCTAAGTTCACTACTATTACTTTACAGTTTTTAACATTTCTAACAAAAGTAAAAGATATTTTTACACTCACGCAGTTTGTTACTTAATTATACCAACATTAATGGGAATGGATTTTCTTCACTTGCTGAAAAAGACGATCTCAACAAATAAAAACCCACAAGTTTTAACTAAGGCAGATCTAGAAGCTAAAAGGACTTAGAAATAGAGGCAAAAGGCTAACCAAAGGGTTATTTCAGTTGCTGTGGTCCCAGATTAATGCAATTTCACAATGCTCTGTACTCAATAATAAACATACTCAATTCTAACTTTTAAAACTGCAAATATATATGCATAAGACCGGGGTTTTAAAAACATTGATATACACACAAACTCTCATTTCTAAAAAGACCTCAATACCCCACCTCTTTCAGCCTGCCTCAATACAATCCAGAATGGCAGGCAAGAAAGAGGACGTAATATAGCATCCTTGCAAAACATTCATAGTGAAGAGATTGAAATATATTCCACTTTCCAATCCACAGACTGTCAATAACTTAACGATACAGAGAACACTTATAAGCATCAGGGTAATTAGAAGTGTAAAACATAGAACCATAAAGGTTGGAAGAGACCTTTAAGACCATCAAATCCAACCATCAACCCAGCACTGCCACTATCCCTAAACCACATCACCCAGTGCCAGATCCAGACACTTCTTAAACAATTTCAGGGATGGTGACCACCACCTCCCTGGGCAGCCCTATTCCAATACCTGACCACCCCAAGAACGCAAAAATTTTTTTCTAATATCTAATCTGAATCTCCCCTGTCTCAGCTTGAGACCATTTCCTCTTGTCCTCTCACAGTAGACACAAAGGTAGGTAAGACACGCCTCCACCTCACTACAGCCTCATTTCAGGTGGTTGTGGAGAGCGATGAGGTCCCCCTTGAGCCTCTTCTTGAGACTAAACAAACCCAGCTCCCTCAGCTGTTCCTCATAAGACATGTTTCCAGACCTTTCACAAGACTTGCTGCCCTTTGCTGGACACACTCTAGCACTTCAATGTCCTTTTTGCAGTGAGGGGCCCCCAACTGAACACAGTACTAGAGGTGTGGCCTCACCAGTGTCGAGTATAGGGACATTAAATGAATAAGCTATTAAAATTTTAAGATTTTTAAAAACAAAACATAATGCTGCTTTCTGAAGTATGTTTGCACAGGCAGATATAAACTTCTGACAATTGTTAGCAATAAAAATACCATCTGATTCACCCAGAAGAAGACAAATTATTTAAAAAACATTACTGTAACGTATAGGATAGCAAAATATTGGAGATATTTTTTTTTCCTACAGAAAACTGAACTAGTTTACTCATGGTGTAATCTCTCACGTACACCACTGGCTTTTCTCCATGTACATCACCACAGACACAAGTGTTGAACTATTCTCTCCGAAGAAAGGGTTTGTGGAAAATACAACTTTTTAACTCCAAAGAAGCACTCTTACTAGCAACCAATGCTAGAGCACTAGCAATCAAAGTAGGTGTTCCAATACTGACATGATCATCTATTTCTGTAGTAAATTCCGGAAGAACTAAAATATAAGTGTTAAATCCCTCCAATACTCTTGATTATGTGCCCTACTGGTCTATTCAATTTCTACCAAAATTTAAAATGAAAAAAAAACCCTTTTAATGAGTTAATTTATATATGTTACAGGTATGAATTTAACTTCACAGTAAGTAACTGAAATTGATGACTTCATGCAGCATGTACAAACAAAAAATTAAAATCAGACGTGAATTTTTAATTCCATTAACAGTTTATCTGCTACTCCAGTTAAGGTACCAGCAATGAAACTTTCAGCTGTTCTACTAATCACTTTATTAGATAAACTAGTGATGGTGGACATCAAGGAACTGAAAAACAAGCTGCTGATGAATAGAAACGAAAGCAGAAAGATGAAAAAGAATCTGTAGAAGAAAGCACTAATAAAACATATCTTCATAAAGACTAAAAATAGTATTAGTCTTATAGAGAAGTAGCTCTCAACTCCTAGTCTAATATTGCAACTGTTGTTGAACTACATGTTAATAACAGTTCAAAAAAGTTTGACAAAAATTCACTAACTTCCAGTAAAATCAAATGGCAAAATATTTTGGAGTCAGATTTTACTACAAATTGGCCAGACAATCTTTGACCTTAGTGAACACCTCCCTCCCACTGACAGGCGAAGATCACACAAAAAGCATACAGTGCTGTGGTTTCTAGTATGGACAATGTCATAAGCAGAATTCAGCCCTCTTGTCAAAACACACTGGCCATTCAGAATAAATCCCCCTTCATTTTGTGGAAAACCAATGGTCTGTTACTTACAGGCTACACAAAACTGGATAAACAGAAATTGGAAAGGTGCCACCCTCACCTTTAGCAGATCTCCTACAGGAAACCTTGTCACCTACAGCACGCAGTCACAGGAAAGAGCCTTGGAGATTATAAACGCTTTACTCTCTCAACTGACATCAGAATAACAACTCAGACGAAAACACTCCTCTGACAAGATATTATACCTTCTCCTCTCTATGGAGCTTGTCCTCAGGTTCCGTCCCCTCTTCCCGCACGCCCGGGCCTAGCCAGAACCCCTCGCCATCCCTCTGCTGCACCAGGAGCCTGAGCGCCAGCGGGACTCCCGGCAGGGAGGCGCACGGGGAGGGCAGGAGGCTGAACACAAGTTCCTACAGGCAGGCCCCGGAGCAGAGCCGGGGACTGACCCAGACGGGCTGACCGTGCAGCACTGCCCCGGCCTGCCAGGCCGCGGGAGGAGCCTGACCGGGATCCGCCAAAGGCCGCGGCCACCGCCTAGCGCAGCCCCTCCGGCTCGTCCCGCCCCGCGCCCCGACTGACCTGCGCCGCCGCCGGGCTCTGCCTCTAGCCTCCCGGCGAAGCTCTGCGCGGACGGGGCCGCCCTGGGCAGTCTCCGCTCAGCCGCCCCGGCGCGGGGCAGAGGCCGCTCCCGGGCGGCGGCTCGGCCGCAGGGACCGCAGTGACCGCGGCGCCGCCCCCGCGGCTGCGCAGGAAGCGCTCGGAGACACCGGGACGGCGCGCGACAGGGGCTTCCCGCACGGCGGCCGTGCCGGGGCGGGGCGAACGCCTGCCTGACTGACAGGCCGATGAGCAAATCAGCGGCTCGGGGGAGAACAAACAGCCAATGGGAGCGGTAGGGGCGGGACGGCTCTAAGGCCGAGCGGGGCCGCCTGGGAGGTGGAGTGTTTGCGTGATGCGGGGTCTGCGGTGCCGGGTCTGGCGTCCCGGGGGAACCCGAGCTGCGGTTCCGCCGTCTGCAGTTCGGCGAGCGCCAGCAGGGGCTCCTGGTCGCCCATGGGGCCGTGGAGAGGCTCCGGCTCGGGGTGGGGTGGTCACCGGAAGTGGTGCGGGGAAGGCGAGGCCGAGCCGCTTGGAGCCGGGCCCAGCCCGAGGCACAGCCCGTGGGCGGCGAGGGACCTGGGGAGGATTTACTGGCGGGAATCACAGGGCTGTGAGAGTAGAAACTGAGCTGACTCTGGAGGAAATGTGGCAACGTCCTAAAAATACTGCAGGCGGGTATTTCCCCATCAGTAACACGCCAGCGATGTTGGTTGCGTGGCTGCTCGCTTTGTAACTGGCGTCAGTGTAAGCCAGGTTGTCCTGCTGAGAACGGGCTGAAAGTGTTTTGGGTGACTCAGAGCTATTATTTGGATGAATTGTACACCTTGGGGAAAACTGCATTGAAAAGTTGGCTATTACGGTTCTAGAAAGCAAATTAAAGGGAACTCTGTGAACAGGTTGATAGCAATTGACAATATTTATTAAACGTAGGAATTAAAAGATACTCAAATAGTGGTTTATTTATTTCCAAACTGTAACTATATTTAGTTGTGACATATTCACGAGCGCAGATTCACAGTTGACGTTAAGAGTCACAGTTCCTCAGATACCTTGCTGAGGTTATCTGTGCTGAGGAGACTGAGAGCCCATAGGCACATGTGTGGATGGATTCTGTACTGTTTTTTTCTAACTCACAGACGAGAAATTAGATGAAGCTCTGGACTACTTGAGGTGCCCCAAAACGAAGTACAGGCCTTTATGAATATCAAAATCTTGAAAAAAAACACTTTTGTTCAGGATTTACATGTAATTTTTCATAATGTTAAAGCAAAACAGATGTCTAACTTTGTTAACGATGAGTAATTCCTCTTTTAGAAGACTTGTTTGAAGTGAATAAGGCTAATTCACTTGGCTGATTTCACAAAATGGAGATCAGGTCTTTTCTATGAAAAATACATTTTAAGCAAAATCTTTTGAGCTAGGAAGGCACTTCTGTTTTACAAAAAGATGTTGCAGTGGAAAGCTTATGACCACTAATAAAGGAAAAACAATCACCCTCAAATATTTAGGTAGTCTACTATATACACCAAGGTATTTGGGGTAATTTTTGCTTTGTTTTTAAAACAAAACCATGTAATGATTTATTTCTGCAGAGGAGTAATTAATTGAACCATGATATTAATTTATTATCATTTATTTATCGTTGTATATTTGAATTAGCAACAAAAACACTCCTTGTGCAGGACACTGGAGAGCTTATCAGCATCTAAAATCTTCTGAAGTGAGACCCTATGTTATGTGGGCATAGCAGAGAAAGGCAATAGAGAAGCTCAAGAGTGAAGCAATGTGCTGTTTCTTGGTGGGCTGATATTGTGACTGTCTCTGGGAGCTGTGATTTCTAGGTGGAAGCTTGCCTCTGTTTTGACACTGCAGGTGCAGCTGACTATCTGTGTCTCATGAGGTCTCTGAACAAAAGTTGCAATGCTAAGTTGTCTGTTTGGAATACTTGCAGACCCTGTAACAGGAAGTGTAATAGGGCAGTGCTGAACAAGTCTCACATGCAGAATAAGAGTTTTGACATGAGTTCTGGAAGATGACTTTCAGAATAATTCACGAGTAAGTCTTGATGAAGCCATTTTTCCTCATTTATTCCAGTCCCTGAAAGAAACAGCAAACAAATAGGAGTATTTCATATCTGAATTTTGTCCTCATTTTTTCATTTCTGTACTCATCTGACACATTTCCTCAAGCTGTTCCTTCTGCTCTGTTCATATGGAGATCATCTGGCCCTCATGCTGGTGAGAACTGTCCTCCAGGATTCAGTGTGGACAAAGACTGCAAATTCATTGCCAAACAGATCGGTTTCACAGACTTATCTTTTTCTAAACTGGAAAAGAGCATGCTTGCTTAAACTCCTCCAGTGATTAAAAAGGGAATTTTCAGATATGCTGAATGAAATGGAGAGTAAACTGAAGTTACCTTTCTCTTTGGCAAACTTTAAACACCCTTTACACCCTGCAAGCAGTACTTGAATTGTTGTGCTTTGCTGGTGATTCAATAATCAAAATGTTATTTGTAGTGTCTTTGTAGCAGGCTGCACAGATTAGGAATTTAGTCACTGCTATTAATATTCTTCCTGAAGCGGAAAACCACAACTAAGGGACTGAAATATGAAGAAAGAGTGGGGGATGGAAGAAAAATGAAAAGCTGCAGCATACCTTTGTCCAAGGTTTTCATTTGTGTCTAACCTTCTCTGTCATTTCTATCCTTCTAATTCTTTCAGGATATGATAGAAAAATGTCCTCTTTGACTACAGAAAAGCACTCTCAAATTTCTGTGCCACTACTTGAAACACGGTGATGCTTTTAATGCAGACATTTTCCGTGGCCTTAACTGCTCACAGGTCTGTACCAAAACCAAAGTAGCCACTGTGAATACCTAGTAAGTACTGTTCATAAACATTTTTATAATGTTTGACCTTAAGAGTGACCTGAAGATTAATGGATATGTTGTATCAGTTTTAATGGGTCTCTTTTCTCTTGGATACACACATGTGACTCCCATTAGTCTTAATGGGAGTTATATGTGTGCCTAGAGGTTAGACAAGATCTCTAAAGGTGCTGTTATGCTCTGTTGTATTAACGATCTCATAATTGCTGAGGTGCTGCACCTTTGCATTGAAAGCAAACTAATTAAATTGGTCTAGTATAAGTTGGTGTACTAGCATACCCAGCACGTATGTGTGTTTTCCTGAGTCTCTCAGTACACAGAGGTACCGGCCAAATCAAATGTGGAATTCAATTTTTTTGTGTGACTTGACTTCCTTTGTAATTGTTCTTTGTAATTCAAAATGATTTCATGAGTTTGATTCCTAAGAAAGATGATTGTTCGTGTGAGTACAGGGGAAGAAGCTGAATGTGATGTTTTATTTTATCATTAAAGGATGTAGTGAGAAAAGACTGAATTGATTCTTATTTTGATGTTGCAAATCATGCACTTTGAAAAAAGGCAGTTAAGTCTCAAGGATTAACCTGAAGCTTGATGTTGAATTTTAATTATGGCTTTGTTACTCGTTTCTTCCAAGTGCCTTTAGACAAAGCACTTCACCTTTCTTTGATTTCCAGATATGTAAAATATCTACTTGCTTCTTAGTGTTGCAGACATAAATTAATATCTGTTCTATACTTTGGAATTTTAAGATTGGTGCATCCAACTGTATTCTGTTGGCATAATCATGACAGCACAGGAGGAGAAAAAATCATAGTATCTACCTGGTACAACCGAGCAGAAGTCCTAGTGATGATGTAGATCTGTCAAGAGAACTGATTCTGTTCCATAGTTTATGATGTGTAAGACGGTGCATTGGTAATGAAAAAAATTTGGTACGTTTTTTGGTGGAAAAGATTGTACAGTAGGCAAATTGACATTGTATAGGCATTTGACATTTTCATAGATCAAAATAATAATTAGAATCAGATAG
Organism: Pipra filicauda; assembly: GCF_003945595.2. Taxonomy (NCBI): domain Eukaryota; kingdom Metazoa; phylum Chordata; class Aves; order Passeriformes; family Pipridae; genus Pipra; species Pipra filicauda. Next base: position 279,912 of record NW_024104482.1, read on the forward strand.
TCACTGTGAAAATTTGTGTGTCTTATTCCCTGTCTCCGTGCATTTGAAAATCAACCATGATGTAGTCTTCTTTGAAAATATAGATTTGAGGAAAGAATGAATCTTAATATTTACATTCTAGAGGAAAAGAAGGGTTTATGTGATAACCTTCACATTTAAAGTTGATAATTTTCTTTTTTTCTTTTATCAGATAAGGATATTACATAAATCCAATTTCACAATTTAGTTTTATTATTTTTGAAGTAACAGATCTTGTGGCATATTTTTGGGTGGGGTTTTTTTTGTTAATATAATTATTTTATTTTTGCCCTTATGTGATTCTTACTTTCTAGTAGAAAGTAGCAAATTTCATAGCATCACACAGAATCACAAAATCAGCTAGGTTGGAAAAGACCTCTGAGGTCATCGAGTCCAACCTATGACCCAACACCACCTTGTCAACTAGACCATGGCTCTGTGTGCCACATCCAATCTCTTCTTAAATACCTCCAGGGACAGTGAATCCACCACCTCCCTCCACAGCCCAGTCCAATGTCGGATCACTCTCTCCATAAAGAATTTCTTCATAATGTCTATCCTAAACCTCCCCTGGCACATCTTAAAACTGCCCTCTTGTCCTAATGATAGTTGCCTGGGAGAAGATACCAGCCCACACCTGGCTACAGCTTCCTTTCAGGTAGTTGTAGAGAGTGATAAGGTCTCCCTTGAGCCTCCTCTTCTCCAGGCTAAACATCCTCAGCTCCTCATAGGGCTTGTGCTCCAGTCCCTTCACCAGCCTCATTGCCCTTTGAACCTGCTCCAACACCTCAATATCCTTCCTAAACTGAGGGGCCCAGAACTGAACACAGTACTCAAGGTGCAGCCTAATTAGTGCCAAGTACAGGGGCAGAATCACTTCCCTGGTCCTGCTGGCCACACTGTTCCTGATCCAGGCCAGGGTACCATTGGCCTTCTTCAGAGTGCACCTCGGCACTCTGCTGGCTCCTGTTCAGCTTCATGTCAATCAGAACCCCCAGGTCCCTTTCTGCCTGGTTGCTCTCCAGACATTCTGTCCCCAACCTGTAGCGCTGCAGGGGGTTTTTGTGGCCAAAGTGGCACTTGGTCTTGTTAAACATCGTACCATTGGATTGAGCCCATCTATCCATCTTGCCTAGGTCCCTCTGCAGAGCCCTCCTACCCTCCAGCAGATTGACACTCCCCACACACTTGGTTTCATCTGCAAATTTGCTAATGGTGGACTCAATCCCCTCATCCAAATCATCATTGAAGATATTAAACAGGACTGGGCCCAACACTGATCCCTGGGGGATACCACTAGTCACTGGCCACCAACTGGATGCAGCCCCGTTCACCACCACTCTGGACCTGGCCCTTCAGCCAGTTCTGAGCCAGCAGAGAGTGCCCTTGTCCAAGCTGTGGGCTTCCAGCTTTTCCAGAAGTATGGCATGGGAGATGGTATCAAAGGCTTTGCTGAAGTCCAGGTAAACTACATCCACAGCCTTCCATCAGACGGGTCATCTGGTCATAAAAGGAGATCAGGTTGGTCAGACAGGACCTGCCCCTCTTAAATCCATACTGGCTGGCTCTGATCCCCTGTCTGTCCTATAGGTGCCGTGTGATCGAACTGAAGATGATCTGTTCCATAACCTTGCCAGGCACTGAGGTCAGGCTGACCAGCCTGTAGTTTCCCAGGTCTTCCTTCCAGCCCTTCTTGTGGATGGCTGTCACATTGGCCAACTTCCAGTCATGTGGGACTTTCACTGGTGATCCAGGACTGTTGATAAATGACAGAGAGCAGCTTGATGAGCTCCCTCATCACCCTGGAATGGATCCCATCTGGTTCCAAGTGGCTCAGCAGGTCACTAACTTCCTCCTGGATTACAGGGGGGTTGTTCGGCTCCCCATCCTTGTCTACCAGCTCAGGAGGCCAGTTGTCCTGAGGATGACCTATCTTGTTGAAAACTGAGGCAAACAAGATGTTAAGTACTCAGCCTTCTCTTTGGTAACTATGTTCCCCTTCATTCCACTGAGACTGTGATGGTAATGTCTTTAGCTCTGTAATTTAGAATACCTGGAAAAATCTTGTGAACTGTTTTGTAAATATACTTTCTTACATTTGACTCCAATGTGTAAAATATATTGTATAGTTTAATCAATTTTCTTTCTCATGTAAATTTCAAACATTAATTTCCTTGGGTTTTTTAGTAATTTGTGATTAGTTCTCCAGTATTTTTTTAAAAATAAATAGTTAATCTTATTAGTGTTATATTTAGGCTATATAGGATATTGTTAAAAAAAGCTAAAAAATGAAAACAAACCTTAGCTCATTTCAGTTTCTGTATGTATGCTTATCCATAAAAAGAAAGGAATAGTTCTGTTTTGTAACCCTGGCAAACTCCAAATATTTCCAAATTTTTAAATGTGTTTCTATGTACTTGAGGTTCTTTGCTCTAAATTTTGCTTTGATAGCACACTCTAAACTCCCAGAGACAGGAGTTGTGTCCTCTGTATTTTTTACATAGTGTCAAGCATCTGCACTCTCATGAAGGAAGCTTCTGCTGGGAAAAAAATAATCTATATTTTGCTATTATCTATAGACCAATTTTCTAAGCAGAATAAGCAAATTTGTCAAAAGGATTTAGTTGGATTTTTTTCTTCTTTTTCCAGAATAACTATGCTTATATTATTTTTGACAGTATAATGGTTGATTGAGTGTGAGTAATTAATTCTATTCCCCATATTTTAAGGGTGATCTGATCCTGGAGCAAGTTGCCCAGATGGGTTATGGAGTCTCCATCCCTGGAGATAATTAAAACTCAACTGGACACAGCTCTTAACAACCTACTTTAGGTGAGAGGTCAGACGAGACAACCTCCAAAGCTCTGTTCCAACCTCAACCATTCCATGATTCTGTAAACTGTGTAGTTACCTTGTTGAGACTCTTTCATTGTAGAAGAGCTTTCAAATGCCAGTTCAGATGTTTCAAATGGTAATTGAGATTGACCAGTTTTTATCCATATCTTGAATTAAAAAGCACATGAACAGAAGCAGCATAACATAACTGACCACATGAAGTGTTTTAAGACTAAACAATTGGATACCTACAGGGCACTATGCTGAGTAAATGACAGTTTTTATAGAATGGAAGAACAGTAGACAGCACCAGTATGGAAGCTATCTATTTTTTCAGTCGCCCTTGAAATAGTATGTAAGTAGATACTGCAATAAATATTAACTGCATTAATAAATATTTTTAATTTTTATGTGTAAACTTGATTGCCTTAGCAATTGCTTTTGTATTAATCATTCATAGTTCTGAAATGAATGAAATAGCTATACCTTATGAGAGATTTTTTTGTGTTAAATTTTAAATGAGTCATGGAAATATTAGGTGGTTTACTGGGAAGTTAAGGTGTTGAAGCTAAGAACAAAAGTAAGGTATTGGGATTTTTTTTTTGAGTTTGATTTTGAAAAGTAGTGTTGAGTAGTTCTGTAGAGAATTTAGTTCTAAGTCTGATATACCGAGAGTTACTGTAGCCAGCTGTTTTACCTTGGTAATATAGAAAGTTAGCTGGGCTGGTAAACTAAAACTTGAGCTTGTGTTTTAGCCTCTCCGTTTCATAGTCCTTCACTAACAGTTGTTAGTTTTAGTGTTTTGAAAACAGGGATGGTTTAGGCATTGGCACCCTTGATTTTTGATTGTGGGTGTTACTGAAACAGTGCAAGTGGAAAACAGATTTCTGATACCATCTCAGTAGAAATTTGTTTGAACCTGTCACAAGTGGAAGAGAGATTGGTGATATCATCTCAATAGCAATTTGTTTGAACATGCCCCCAGAGCTCTTTAGGATTTTAGAACCTTGTCGTTAGGTTCTAAATTCCATAAAGTTGCTGTGTATGCCAAGTATATTGAAAGTCACTGATTATGCCCATGGAAAAGGTCTGGTTCATTACATATGCCCAAATAATTATAAGGATGCTAACAAATCATTCTAGATTAATGATTCCTATATGAAATTAAAACCAGAAATTAAAAATATGAGATAAAAACCTAACACTGCTTTTGGTAATCTGTACTTTTTTTTACCCCTACTTGCACACTTCAAAGATGGAAGAAAAGGGATGATTAAATTTATTAGTAGTCTATGGAGGGATTGATTTTTCTCAAGCTTGTGTTGAACTCAGATACAAAAATTAGTAAGTTAGTACAAAAATTGCAGGTGTCAGGGTGTGCATGGGAATAGGTTAAGAAGAGCCAGAGCTTGTCTTATTTTTCTATTTTGTATTTTTTTACAATAAAATTTAAATTTCAACTGTGCTTTTTATTTGTGTTCAGTTTTTCAATGGGACAAGAGACAGAGTTCAACTGCATTGATTTATGAGTGAATAGCGTGTCCCATTCAGATCATCCTATGGCTAATGTCACAGACAAATGCTGGAGGAATTCAGTGCTCTTTAACTCAGTTTTCATAAGCTGCAGTTGCTCATAGCTGAGATAAAGGGACTGATCTAATTCTGAATGAAGGTAAGGGATTGATAAACAGGAGTATTTGTTGGGTTTTGTGGGGTCCATGTTAATAATAATTTCATCACCCTTATACAGACTTTGCAAATTATGTTTTATTTCAAATTAGAGATGATCAACAAACATTATGTTCTTTGGAACATAATGAAAGAAAAATTTAAATTGACTGTTCATGTACTTATATATGCAAAATCATCTACATTATGCAGATGTCTAAAAGCAGAAGCAGAACTAGATTTGAGAGGAAACCTGTGTTGTATTCCGATATCAACAGCAACTTAGATCACATTGGTATCACATCAGAATAATGTTTTAGAGCCTCTACCAATTTAAAAATCAAATTGATGCTAGATTTGTATAGAACAACACATTTGACTGACAGAAAAGGCTGTTATAGATGGATGTGATGTTCTATCCTTGTCTAACAAGGGTTTTGACTGACAGTTTAACAATAGTACACTTTCTATCCCATATATTCTAAATGATTATTATTACAATACAAAACATTTTTGCACTTGCTGTATATAGATAACATGTACACTTCTTGTGTAATAACATTCAAGAAGAGAAGGTTTCTTTTATGTCTTAATGATGACAATTAATGAAGGCTCCATCTAACACTTATAACCAATGTCAAGGATTGCTATTGTGGTGCATGGTAATGTAAAAACTATCGGGGTACTTAGCTCCCAGTGAAAGATCAGCATAACTCTTGACACATGCTATATGGTGGATGAAATAAATCTCTCTGGAGAGCAATAGAAATATTTCTTAAACTGAAGAGCACCCTTTCTATTTTATAATCCCTCTTTTCAGCCTTGCAGTTCTTTGCATCACTGTAAAATGCAGTTTTAATCTGAAAAATAACTGTGTAAAATGGCACCTATTAATGCAACAAATATGCTTTCTGTGCTTTGCAGTCAACATTTTTCTGAAATGAGACCTAGGATTCTTCTTCAGAACAATAGGTCAAGATAAGGAAGCTACACAGTTTTTCTTATTTGTGTCTCTCATTCATTTTGGGGAGACCATCCTTTGGTAAGTATTCTCATCATTTTAAAATTTCCAGTTTAAATTCTCGGCATCCTTTGTCCCTTTAGATCTTCACAGCACTGTAGGAAGTGTCTCCCATTTTGTGTAGGTTTTCACAAGAGCAGGAACAGTACAGTGTGACTACATAATATTTGATGATAATAAAAAGATCAACATTAAATTCTAAACTCTTCTGTAAACTTCATTTTAGTGTTACATGCAACTAAAGAAGAAGGTATACTATTTTATGAACCTCCCAACGATGAAAAATATAGAAAAAATTGAATAGAAAAAAATGGGGCCACATTCATCAAAACGCATCTTCCTCTTATCTTTCTGATTATCTAGATGAGGAAAACATGATAAATAGAAAGATTGCTTTTACAATATGGATTTTTTTTTAAATTGGCTTACTGTGAAGGATATTTTTCTTAAATGACTTTGTATTTGGTAAGGGAATTTAATAGATTAGTTTTTTCACCTCATTATGTATGATCAGTGGGATCTTGGTATCTTACGTTTGTTCAGCAAGATTTTATTTGTCTGAGAAAGGACAAATTCAGTATATGTTTTATCCAACAACAGGATTATTTATTGGCTTGGGACAGTGATGGTGATATTTTCTGCAAAGCACTAAAAAGATCTTTAAACAATATTTACCCTGTTACTGGTGGTGCCACCTCAACTGTATGTCAGTTTTAGATAGAATACCACTGCTTCTCTAGCAGTGATTTATGATATGAAGGAAGGGATAAAAGTAATTTGGGAAATAATATTATCCAGTTAGAAAACGATCACTCAGAAAAATTGTAGTTTTATCAATATAAACTGCTAAGTTTTAAAGTGAAGCCAACTAAAAAAAAATCCATGATGTGGAATTATATTGATCTTCACATAGGTCATTGTGATAATACAAACATCTGGTACTTAATTTGAGAGAGCACTAACGATAATCATCTGTACAAGGGCCTACTCTAGAGGCTGTTAAAGCATATTCTTTACCGACCACTGAAAACTCTAGTTTGCAAACTCAGATTGAGTTCCAGTTTCTCAGCAGGATGTGTCATATTGGTACAGAACTGTGCTCTACCCCCACTCAGCTGACATCATCTGTTTAACACAGTTTTTCTTTCTCTGACATCTTTCCTCATTTTGCTTAATCCATAGCCTCACCTTACTTTGTGTCCTGACTTTGCTTATTGTCCTTCATGAGTGAATACAGGTCTAAAACTGTCTCATCTTAGTTTCTCCCCCTTCTGCTGTTTTTTTTCCCTCTGACCTTTTGTGTCATTGTTCCAGTAACAGTTGTCTGTCTAATCTACGTAATTGTCTTTGGTCTTTCTTGCCTCTTTTATGCTTCTCTCATCTGTGAACTCTCAGTGCTCAATTAGTGAAGGAACAAAAGGCGCAGAAGGAAATGTTCCCTTGCTGTCTATTCTTGTCTTTGGCATTGTAACAGACTGGAACAGAGGCAACTACAAAGGGCTGGGTTAGCTCCTTCATCTCCAGTTTGGAGAATACTCAGTAGGGATATTTTTTTGAAGAGACTTTTGCTTTTGGAATGAACTTCCTGCTGAATATATGCAAAACATAATTTGCAGAGATTCACAACTTGTCTAAAGGTGGGAGAATTTCTGCAGGATTCATGAAAGCACAGTGTTGAGATAGGGCATATGGGATGAACTATCTTAAACCTTTGTGTTAAATTGTGATGAGCTTTCAGTTTTAAGCAAAACATTTCCTCACTTTTAATAGGGATAAAGCATTTCCTTTGTACTTCATTTTTTGAGTGAATGCAATATTTTTCTTGATGTCCATATGTGTAATTCTCTCCCTGGTTTAACAAAAATGGGAAGTGCAATCTGGGATGAGCATAGAAATATGCCAGCCAAAAAGCAAGGATCTGTCACTTGGGGAGCTGAAGTACTATGTTTTAGAATGTGTCAAAGTCAGATGTCTTTAAACATTTGCTGTACAATGAACACCACTTACAAATATGTGTGAGGGAAACATATACACATTTGTCAAGTTACCTTATTTTTTTAATTAAAAAAAAATTAATCTCCTTAGCAGAGACATTTCCTCTCAGAATAAAGACCTGATTCTGGAGTCTCATAGATATTTAATTTGCAAGATAGCATAATGAAAATATGCTAATAGCTTTTTCAATAAGTTAATAGCTTTCAAGTTCATACTAATTAGTTTGTTAAAATATTCTATTGGTAAAATACTTCTTTTTCCCCCCAGTAAAAGTTAAGAATGTAGCACAGTCTTACAAGGAGCATCTTGCCAATAGCAAAAACCGAATGAGAAATAGTATCAAAATTGTTAGAAAAAATAATTAGCAATTGAGTGATGAAGGAAGCTGCCATGATTGTCATCAAAATAACTTTCTGTCATTTTACAGTGAAATCTGAGAGATTGTAGGAGTGGATTTTGTGGAGTTAAGTAAATATTCTTGGGAACAAGGACAGGAAAACAAACTTCTCATGGTGTCATACTCGGTCCCAGGTGTCTTACATTCCTGCTACCTATGGCAGCAGCTGCAGGAATGGTGAATGGTGCCCCATTTTCTGCCCATCCTTGGTGGCCAGAGCACCATGAAATTAAAGCATCCATCTTCACATTGAGAAGATAACCCATACCTCTCATTTTCCATGTTAATTCTCTATCGTTAGAATAGTGTAATACTTTGTTCAGTGAAAATTAATGAAGTATGTTTTCCTTGATTTTTGCTTGGTTTTTTATTGGGAGGGTATTGTATATTCCCCTACATCCAGCTTTTTGCTAACCTCTCTGTTTCTTTGGCATCTTTTAGTAATACCCTTAGATCTCCCTAGGACTTTCTAAAACAGTACCCCTTATATCCTTATATATTCACTTGATATACTTTGAATCCTACTGCGGTTGTTTACATCTTTCTCATGTCCTTTTGAAAACATACACTTAGCTTACTTTTGCTTCTGTTGGCTGGGCAAAAGCCGTCATATGCTCTGACTTATTCCAAAGAATGCATGTGTTGAATGGCCTGCTGGCTATTGTCAGAGTGAATAACATCTAAAGTCTCCCTGTTCTTCTATCAGTGAGGGAATTAATAGAAATTATCCCTGCTTTTCTGTCCCCTGGTCCTCCCCATTTACTGAGTACCACAATAGCTGTAATATCTTTGTGAACTCAGTTGCTCTCAAATTGAGTAGAACTAAGTCACTGTATTAAAATTTAAGGTAATATAGTGATGAGACAATGTAGAGTTGGGGAATTTTACTTGAGGAAATTTATTTTCATCAAACATGAATCTCTGGTTACTCCTTTGATTGACAAGAAGAAAATGACAACCAATAAGACATACACTTTCATAAGCAAATGGTCCCTTCCTGCCCTGGTTCAAACAGATGCAGACAATTCCTAAAATACCTGGATGACAACTATGTGGTAAAGGTACTAAGAGATCTGAATAGGAAGGAGGTATTCCTTGATTTGTTACTTGTTAACACATGGTCTTGTGAGTGAAGTGGAGATTGATGGCTATCTTGGCCACAGTGACCACAAAGGAGTCAAGTTTAAAATCTCTGTTGACTGGAGGAAATGTGCCAGCAAAACTTCAACCCTAGACACGAGGAGAGCAGACTTCAGGCTGCTCAGGAAACTAGTGAGTCAGGCCCCGTGGGAAAATGCTTTTGAAGGTGCTGGGGTCCATCAGTGCTGGTCACTTTTTAAGCATCACCTCCTAAGGGCAAAGGAACAGGCAATTCTAAAAAGTCAGAAGTCAAGCAGACAAGGCAGAAGGCCAGCTTGGCTGAGCAGGGATCTTCTTTTGGAGATAAGGCAGAAATGGGAGGTGTGTGTCTCACCCCCACCAAGCGTGTTTCCAGCTCCCCACACCTGCTGCTGTAGTCTTAAATATGTCTGAGCAGGGATGCCATGTGCTCCCCGGTAGACTGAAGTTTTTTCCACCTTTTTTTTTTGTTTGTTTGGAGTTTGGTTTTGGGGGGTTTTTTGTTTGTTTGTTTGTTTTGTTGTTTTGTTTTGTTTTTGTTTAGGACAGGCTGGAGCCAATTTTGACTGGCACATGGCAGTACATGACCTGCTCCCATATAGGTCACCACGCTTCTGCTACTTAAATCCTGTAGAATATGCTCATTTAAAGCTAAGTAAAGCAAGATGAATGAATAAACAGATAACATCATGTGTACCTCTTTTTTTCCATACAAAAGTATGGAGAAAAAGAGATAGCATTAACTTTTCCTCTGCTGTTTTTTGGTTTTTGGCTTGTTGTTTTTTTTTTTCATAGAAAGCAAAGTATATGCATTATTAGTCATAGGATGAATGAGGTGCTTACTACAAAGGAACAGTTTTTTTCAGTGGGTTTTAGTCTTATATAGGCATCCAATATTATTCTTTTAACAGTGATATTAGATAAGAAATTGCATTCGAGGTCCTGTCTCTCTTATATTTTTACTTAGTGGTTCTTCTCTCTTGAAGCACAGCTGTTTTAATTCCTAAGTATGCAATTAACCATTCTCGTTTGGAAAAAAAAATTAATTTTGAGATTTACATTTGGTTCAGAGTCCCTAGGAATAAGATCTGGTCAACATGTGAGTTTTCTTGTTAAAATTCCAGCTTTCTGTTCATTCAGACTTCTCTCAAATTGCCTACTTTATTTTGACTAATATAATACTTCAGAAAAAGTCCTCTCTCTGAACAGAGTCTATCAGTTTTACTTTGGTTACAATTGGTTAGGTCACTTTTCTTTTATATTTTCATCCTGATAGCATTTTTCTTCTTGTTCCGGAAAATAAATTCCTGTTTCTGTACTTTTTTGAATATGTTTCTTTCTGTTGGTCAGTATAAGGTTTCAGCCTTATCATTTTTTCAGTGATATAATCTTCAAGCATAACTCTGTATAATTATCAATTTCATATGAAAATCTGACTTGGTCAAACGATATTGTTTTAGCTCACTTGTAGGAAATTTATGAAATGCATGTGGCATTGAACCTTGATTTTTAAAATATTGATATAATAATTATTCCTTATATACTTTAAACTGTGTTGGTGTTTTACAAAGGAGACAAAATCCTGTTCACATAATGAAAAGGATGTAGCTGTAGAAAATGATAAATATTATATTTTCACTGTGAGTTAGAAAAATAATTTAACTTCTTCCAGTCTTTGTGGCAGTCATGAGTTTATGGAAGGAGTTGAATGAAGCAAAGAAGTTTGTATAGCAAGCAGGGTTAGAATTGTACAAGGAGCTGAAATTTGTCTTGGTAAGTTTCCAAAAACTATACCCTAAAGGAAACCATGTTGTTAGCGTGTTATAGAACCTTTAACCTCTAGGTCAGTCTAAACTTCTAGTAAAAGTAAGAAACCTTGCCCTTTTCCTCAGCTGTTCCTTGGGGCTACATTTTAAACATTTTTATTCTGTTTAGTTATTTTTATTTCAGTGCATATTAACTGACGTAGGCATGCTTATTATGACAATTAGGAAGAAAGTAGTGATGAAATACTGTTGAAAGATTAGGAACAAATGAGTATATTAACTCATGGTAAATGCCAAAAGTTTGAATTATTTTTAATTTTTTTTTTTATTATATTCAATTCATTTGCAAGTAAAAATATTTCAGTTCTGTAGAAATTATTAAGTGATTCAAATAGAGTTTTGCTTCAAACAACTGAATCTTTTGAAAGAATACAATGATGAAATTGTTCAGTCCAATGATATTTTTTTGAAAGCAGACTAGATAACTAATGATCATTTTTCTAGTTTTATGGTTGCTTCTGTCTTTCTGCTTCTGCTTTCAATGTTTTTTGCCCATAAGTTTCTCCATAAGCTTGGGTTTACTGATTCTTCCAAATATTTGCTAAATTGGATTAATATTATCTTCCTCAGCTCACCATGACTGAGATAAACTAGAATGCTAATTTAAGAAAAGAAGTTTAAGAAAAGAGTTAATTAAAACTTACAGCACCCTAGAGGAGATTTCTGGTGGCAGGCTCTTGCATCTGGTAGAAGGCTGAGCAGTTTGATGCATGTTAGGTTAAGTTAGGCAGATTTAGATAAGATTTAATTTTATAGTTAGGGTACTTAAACAGTGGAACAAATGGTATAGGAATATGATATGCTCTTTAAAGCCTGAAGTCTTTTAAATTGGAATTAGAAGTTATTTAATACAATAAATTGTTGCTTTAGTAGGATTTTATAGATTTAATTTGGAATAATATAATTCTTTTGTCTGCATTATTCAGGAGGTCAGCATAGATGGTCATAATTTTTTTCATAGCTTTAGGTTCTCTAAGTCTACAGTTTCACCTCTTACCTATGTGAGAAAGAGCAAAATAATTAGCAAGGAAGGTATAGAAAGAACACAGTAGACATGAACATGAATGATACTGTGACAGGCCTGTCATTCATTTATTAGGTAGCTACTCAGAATAATGTTACATAGGTATGGCACTCAATTAGCTAATGGGAGGAAGATATTCACATTGAAAATAGGAGCTGAGAGGGGATTTTAAAAGCCTATCTGCAACTTGCAATGCAAGCCTATGCACAGTGTGCTGCTAATGAAGTTACTCTGTTATTAGGAGTGAAGCTAGTGCTTCTGTACAATTTTTTAATATGGCACGTAAATATACTAGCTGATGATGAAGTGCTAGTTCAATTGCCTCTAATGCGAACACTGCGTTGCATGGCTGCAGAATGCCCTTGGAGTTGCAGTTGACTCTCTTGGAAGGATTTTATTTTTGAGGAATTTCTCCTGTTCATGCAAGGAAGAAACATAAATGAGATGTATAACGCATTTTGTATAATATTTTGCTAGGGAATTCTTGCTTTTAACTAGAGTTTGTTAGTTAATTTCCTAATGGATTTTGTTCATCTACCTCATATAGTAGCGTTTGTGCCTATGTTGTCTCTGATAGACAAATTCACTTTAATTACTGCTGGTCAAGTCAATAAAAGAGAATAACCAGCTAAAAATGGTGCTAACATTAGTTCATGTGACTCTGCCTGTCATAGTTTGACTTCTGTGCAGTTGGTAGATGTATAGATGTATACTACCAGTATAGTTAATGATATCTCATTTATATTTTTAGATGTAAAAGGTTTGATCATAAATGTAAGGTTACAACTCCAGCATCTCTTCAGCTCCTTTAGTATGTCTTTCTTCAATAAGAAAGCAGAGTACCTGGGCTGCAGGTGGAAAGAGAGACACTTGCTTCATCCTTCATTTACAGTCTGAACATGTCTGCTTTTATTAGGGCATTCACATGGTGTAGTGAAACCTTAGCCTTGTTTCCTGTGGATAAGTATACAAAGATGACCACCTTACTGGAAGATGGGAAACCTGGCCTGTCAATACACAGTGCATCAACGAGTGTGAAGCATTGAAGTGCGGAGTATGGCTGAAATGGAAGTCAGTGGCAGTGGAATTTAGAGGCAGCCATCCAAGCCCTGGAAGAGGAAGTGGCTGTCAGCTGCAAGAAGCAGCATTTTTTTCAACCAACCACTTCCTCCTCCTGAAGGTAGCAAGAGTTAATAGCCAGCCAGGTCTTGCAGCTTCTCAGCCGTGTTGAGAATGTGAATATGGGATAATGGGTGTTTTTAGAGAAGCCTTCTTAAAAAAAAAAAAAAAGAAAAAAAAGTCTTGACTTACATTTGCATGAAGGTACCAATGCTTTTCTCTACGTTTAATTATAATGTGGTTTCCTGAAATGAAAATTTCAAAATGAAGAGCTAAAACACTGGAATCTAAAAAAGTAATTGAAATATTATAAACAGGGAAATTGTTCTCCATCTGAAACAATTTTATCACGCTTATGAATTACTAGAGAGTATGGTCTCCAAATGCCATATCATTTGTTAGTTTTCTTTATCTCTAGCAGTGTGTTATGTAAATTCTAGCTGAACTGACAAGTAGTGTATCACTGTCATGTGATACACTTATGTTTTTACCCTGGGACCATATTCTAGAACTATAGGAGATAGCTTTGCTAGCTATCCTGGTGGGATGATGAATTTAGAAAGACAATACACCACATAAGCAAACAACTTGCCCATTTCAATCGTGAAGTCTAGAAAACTCAAAATATAAAAAATGTCAAAAAAACCCCAGAAGTAAACCTTTCTTAAAGGTCCCTTCATTTAAAGTACAAAGAGCTTCAATACTTATATTTAAAATTTTAATTTAAACTTTAAATACATTTTAAATTTGCCAGTTAACTTATGCATCTATAAGTAACATACATATTCATCTACTTCTATGTATATATTATTTTTGTGATTTACACTTGGAATTCAGGATGTATCAATGAGATACCATCAGAGATTGTGTTTCTTTCTATGAAGGAGAATAAAGAGTGGAAAATAAGGTACTCTGCAATATGATACCTTTATTCTTTAATGTCAAAACAAGATATGGCTACTGTATTTATCATAATTCTGTTTTTAACATGGCAACATTTGTTATTCTTCTTAATATGCTAAAAATAAAATAATTTTTCAAGATGTACTTCATCCTATGCATGCAAAGACACAGACTTTATGCTACATGTTGCTGTATGTTGTAATTGATTTTTTTTGTTTGTTTTGCTCATCTTTTGTAAACCATGATTGCCATATTACATGATGTTTCTTGCAGAATGATTCCTGGAGCATGTAATTAGCAGTATGCAGTAATTTGGAATAAGTGCTGTTAAAAAAACCAAGATAACATCCCACTTATTTTGCTTTCTTTTACCCTTCACAGGTGGTAAATAGAAGAGATAAATTAAGTCAATTCATTTTGAATTTTTATTCATTTTTATTTTATTTGGAACTCTTACAGCAGTTTGGATTAGTAAACTTTTTTTTTCCCCTCCCGGATTGTAATAGCTTTTCTTCCTGTGTTGCTTTTCTTTTAGGACAACCGCAGTATTTATTTTAGAAGTTCCAGTCTTTCTCTATTTCAAACATGGTACTAAGCATAACTTCATTGTGTACCTCCTTTGTCAGTTTTTTAATATGAACTTGAGATTTTGTTCAGGATTTTTTCACTTGTCACACATCTCATTTTTTTGATACATTTTTTAAAATGGTATTTTTTAAGCTTCCAGGTGGAAGTAGGAAATATTTTCTATTGATTTCTCTTAGATACAAATGATATGTGTGTAATCAAAGTGAATATTTTAGGTATGTAGTTAGATGTGCAAAGCTGTTTAGAAAATACAATTTTATTTTTTGCTTTGCACTGTGTGAGAAGAGTATGTAACACTAATTTATAATACCAGTGAAAACAAAGTGTCTTGAGATGAGAGAGTAGGTTTAGATTAGATATTAGGAAGAAATTCTCTCCTGTGAGGGTTGTGAGGCACTGGAACAGGTTACCCAGAGAAGCTGTGGATGCCCCATCCCTGAAGTGTTCAAGGCCAGGTTGGATGGGGCCCTGAGAAACCTGATCTAGTGGAAGGTGTCCCTCCCATGGCAGGGGATTTGTAATTAGATGATCTTTAAGG
The DNA here is from genome assembly GCF_003945595.2 of Pipra filicauda. Taxonomy (NCBI): domain Eukaryota; kingdom Metazoa; phylum Chordata; class Aves; order Passeriformes; family Pipridae; genus Pipra; species Pipra filicauda. Next base: position 294,963 of record NW_024104482.1, read on the forward strand.
TTCATTCCAATCCAAACCATTCTATCATTTTTTGATTCCATGGAAATATCTCTGTTTTAAAAATGTGGAATTTAGGCCAGATACAGTACAGACTCTGGGTGTACAGGGAAATATTATATTCTAAATTTATAACTATTGCAAATCTTTATAAGTCTATGGATATTTTTATTATGGAAAAAACATGGCCATGGACAAAATTCTAGTGATATAAATCCACTGGTAAATTACATTATGTAAACAAGTTGGAAGTACCTGTGCCATGTGCAGACTTCCATGCACTATGGCAGAAAAAGAGCTAAGTTGGCTATGCTAATGGGTTAATTCTCCCCCTGTGAATATAAAAGGAAGCAAAGTAGAAAACAGTGTAAAAAGCATGTTAATGTTGCTATAAAAAGTAAAAAGCATCAAATATTCTTTAATTTTATGTGCTCTACAAAGACACAATAAAGTTATTACTTGATTGTATAGTACTTAATTGAATATTTCAAAAACTTTTCAAAGTAAGCAATGTACCTGAACAGTTATTAAATAGAACGTAGTTCAAAACAAGTAAATTTCTTCCTTTTAGATATTTTAAAGTATGGTATGTTCCTTATGATGAACAACAAAACAGAGCAATCATGGCACAAACAAAGCCCTTAAACACAAACATTTAAAGTACCACCTCAGGTAAAGAGAAAGACAAACTTAAGAGTTACACAGGTGATCAGCAAGGTGTGACTTGATAATACCTTGACCAATGCTGTGGTTGTCTCACAGCTGTAAAGCTTCCTGTGTGTGGGGATAGAAATGTCTGAGTCTTTCTCACACTTTACCAAACTCATGCTCAGAAACACATTCATTTGTAAATGTGAAACCTGATGCTGTTTTTTTCATTATGAAACCACAATAGTTGTCCCTCCTCAAAGAATGCTTTTTCTGATTTTTCCCAATTTAACTAATACTGTGGATGATGGAGCTATAGAAAAGAACTTAAAGGGGAAAGCCTGTAATAATGAATGTACTCCCTCTTCCTGCTGCTTCCTACAGTGTGTAAATAAGACTTGTAAACAGCCTAGAATCAGACTGAGTGATGAGGATAAAACAGAGGTAGATACTGCTTAGATTATTATTGTAGCTGAAAGAAACTGTCACCAATGTACAGCTTGAGAGAACTGCGTTGAGATTTTAGAGAATTATTTCTTATCAGTTTCTGAGATGCACATAGTTTGCAACAGGATTTAACATGCTGAATTCACAAATACAAGTCATACTAAAAAGCAGAGGCATTGAGGTGAGCTGCATACCATTTTGAAGCTGTTTGTATTCCACTGATGGTACCTTTTTATGTGTGGTACACACTAGCACAGCTTGAGAACTGCTGGCATGAGAGGAATTACATGGTTGGGTCTCAGAATGATATTTTTTTATCTTGTTGTTGATCTTTCTATGAACATTTTCATTCCTAAAAAAAGTAGCATTTGCTCTGCTAGTCTTAAATGATGAGTAAAGAAAAACCATTTGGCAGTGTAGCTATGTGAGGATTGTTTAATGTGTGGATTGAGGACATAAGACAATTGCAGAGTAATAGACAGTACAGATGGAAAAAGAACTGTTAGGTCATCCAGTCTGTCTCCTTTCAAATTCAGGACTATTCCCTACAGAACATTTTCCAACATTTTGTCCAGTTTGGTTTTAAATATCCTAAATGCCTAAATGATGGAGATTCCACTACTTCTCCTGAGATGCTTTGCCAGTCTCATTGCCAAGTAGTTTTTCATGATATGCAGCCACAGGGGTTTTTTTTATTATTATTTATTATTATTATTACTCCTTGTAATATTGATTTCAAATTAATTCTTTAATAATTCTAAAAATCAGTCATATAAAGATTATGTGTAATTATTAGTATCACAGTGGCTGTCTCTGATGTCAATCCTCTGTAGTGAAATTGTGTATTTTTGATTTTCAAATGTCTTTCTTTGTGTGTCAACATTGCTGACTCTCTAGTAACTTCCATTGTTCTCAGTACATTTACTTACTCTTACTTATTAGTGCATGTGAACATATTTTCATAGTGAACTTTTATGATTTCTTGGTGGACAGGTGAAATTTTAGGAAATATTTTGGATGCATTGGTATGGACCTATGATTAGGGTTTCCATGTTATTTCAAGGATGCACAGTGACAGCGCAACAGAGGGACAAAGGAGTAGGTCACGCATGTACATTAGTGGTATTCCTCTATAACAGTATGTAAGCAATGTGAAACTCCTGAATGCATAAATGACGTTTGCTGAACAACTCCAGGTATAAACTTTGCAGTTACAACATCAAATGTAGGTTGCCACTATTATAGAAGCTTATAAACTGATTTTGTGAGTTAATTTGGGAGTCAGGGTGTTTCCTGATAATTAGCTCTTTTCCCACATTTTTTTTTTTTGTGATGCCAGTGACAAGCATAGTAACACTTGAGGGAGAGTAGCTGTGTTTTGTCTTCAAACTTTATACAGACATCAGTTCCCATGTGTGTTTATTATTTGGGCAGGTGATGAATTCATTAGTCTCCATCAGCAGTTTGACCGGTTGCTATGTGGCCTTTGAGAAACTGTTGATGGTTCTGGGACATTAAAAACTATAAAATGTTTTGGTGTGAGGTATCATTAGGGAGTGGTGATCAGGTCAAATTGAGGTTTACTGAACTTTTCTTAGAAGTCAAATAAAGAATGTGTTTTCTTCTGTTGCCACTATGTGAGTGTGTTAAAGTTAGAAAATACTGGCATATAACTTCTAAAAATAAAAAAGACAAAAGGAATGATGAATCTATCACCTTCATCAGGTTTTAGACTCTTTTCTTACAAAACTGTTTTCCAGAGTCTACTACAAAAGGAAGATGTCCACCTGTAAGCCACTTTAGTGGTTTCTTGATGCAGCTTGGCATAAGTTTATCATGGTTTTTTTCTGTTTCCAGATATGTTGTTTACATTTTGTCTTAGTCAGGTTTGAGTTTCATATGATTAAGGATGCTAATACCAAACTTTTTTCATATTCTTAATGCCCAGAATGGACATGCTACAGAGAAATCAACAGGATTCCAACAAACAAACCCTTAACCCCCAAGAAAGTCTAAATGAACCCTATGATGCTGATGATCTAACATCCCTGATCTTTGTGAATTGTGTATTTAGTTAGCTATCTGAAATTCTCTCTCTGAATTAGGCAAAAAATGATGGCACAGGTAGTGGAATATGTGCTTTGAATGGCAGGCATTAATTTTGTTCATCTCCAGTTCAGATGTACAGAACTTAGAGCTTAGTCTCTCTTATTTGGGAACACTGAAGACCAGTCTAATTTTCAGCCAAGATGCAATATTTTCAGTGAAGTTGAAAAGGAACAAGCTTTTATTTAAATTCAGAACTGGAGGTGTTTGATGCCTGAGCATGAAACAAAAAGCATGGCTGCACTTTCCAATGCGTGTTATTCAGTGCTCATGTAGCATTAGATTAATAAACTCGCTCAGTCAGAGATCATGCCCCAAATCTAATAAAGGAATACCATAATTTTTGAACTGCCCTAGTAGTATGCATTGTATTATCCCATGAGAAATAACCATGGTGCTACATCAACCTTCTTTTATGCAATGTTTCTTAAAAAAAAAGGTGCAAAAAATTCATTCAGCCTTCATATCAGGTAACATACTTCCATACCCAGCCCAAGTCATCACTGGAGAGGTAAGGTGGGTGTTGTTTTTTTTTTATTAAACACAAATGTAGAAGGTAACCAAGAATGCATCTGTGTTCCTTTAGCTCCGTGTTCTGGAGTTATTAAGTCTAAATGGTGACACAGGACATTGGATAGCACAGGACTGGATGGAGATGATAAAGATGATAAAGAAAGATGTGCTAACAATCATACTGCTTCTAATAGAGCAGAGAATTTTTTCTCTCATGCAGTCTGCTTAGTCTTCTCAACTCTCTTTATAACCACTGAATTGGGAACACATTATTTGCTCCTTCTGCAAACCAGAAAATAAATTCAGCTGTATTTATTTAGAAAAGGAGGAGGATTTAATAGTTATGAGACAAGTGATAATTGTAATAGCAGTTAGGCCTCCATTTCATAGTCACCTGTGTCAGACTTTGCTCGTCCTATCCAAAGAGTAAGACACAAATCATTGGGCTTTTGACCAGCACAAAACTGATACAGGTTTGGTTTTGTTTTTTTTTTAATTGCTGGAGACTATAGTCGGTTTGAAGAAAGGTTGTTCATACAAAAAGAAGGTGCCTAGCAGGGCTCCAACATCCTGACAGTAGGCAGCACTTTCTATCTGCTCCATCAACTGATCGAGAAAACTCCTTATTGACTGTTTTGGACTCCTTTCCATTATAGCTCATGCATTTGCTGTCACAGTAAGTTCTGCTCAGCACCTCTGATGAAGAAAAGGCCACCAGCTCACACAACCTATGTGAAAAAAAAAAGCCTATACACTGTAAAAACAAGCAAAGCTTCTCTTGAACTGTGTATAACCTGAAATGTTCCTACTGCATGGATGAATATATCCATCCAAGTGATAGCTGTTATCGTACTTCTGTCAACTTTTCAGGACCAGTATATCATTTTTCCAGCTGATTGTCTATGTGTCTTCCATTTCTTTCTGTCTTCTAGAGCTGCAGAAATGGGAGTGGGTTTGCTACAAGATCCTGGAGAAAGGATCTTTTCTGCCTCTTCTCTAAACTGGGTAGACATTTTCTTGGATGATACCTTGCATCTTCCAGACCATAATTCCGTTATAACACCTATGTTACCTGAAAATGGGATGTCGTTGCACATAAAGCAAGTTTGAAAGTCCTCACTAAGTTTAAAGGACTTACTTTGATATTGACAAGCACAGTACTTCAGTTATGTGCCACTGGAGAGGGAGATGATAAGTATTAAATTGATTACTTATCATGCCCTATTTTTAAGTGATTTGGTCAATATTAAGTAATTTCTCTTCCAAGTGCATGCTGCAGTTCAGTACTCCAGGTAGATTTGGCTGTAATTGGAATTTCCCTTGCATCCAGACACCAAAAGTGGTGCAGTGACCCAGGAAAGAATTTTGTATGTCTGTGTCCTCCTCCCGTTACCCTTTAATTTATACTTAAATGGCAATGGTAGTAATTGACCATTATTCTTCTATCAGAAATGTGTTCATGCACCATGCATATTTGAATGCGAACTACAACTCATCCAGTGATGCTTTCTTATCTGCTTTGTCTTCCAAAAATCGTCATCCTGGTTTGTCTTGTTGATCACATATATTCAGTTATTCCTAAGTACATAAAATTATAAATAAGTTCTGGACCAAGCCTTTGTATTTTCCCTTTAGATTTCTGTTATGGACACAAGTGACTTGATTTTACCTAGCTGTCTGATCTCAAACTCAAACTGGAAGTCATAACGTATTATCTGAAGCAGACCCACTTTCTGATCCATCGTATGTGCCAGAAATACACATCAGAACATAGAGAAAAAAACCAAAAAGTCCGAGTCATGTGAATCTTGCTTAAAAGATAATAAAAACCAAAACAAAACCAAGAAACCTCACAAAAGAGCCCAAATAAACAGCCACCCTTAAAAACTGTGATTCTTCATGATGATGATCTTGTGCTGTATTTAAGGACTGGGGTAGTTTCATCTGTTTCCAATTTAATACAGTCATGTAAGTGTAGAATACTGATGTCCAGTGCAAAATATATGTATCACATGTGTGGTTTCTGTTTCTTCATCTGCAGGACATAGGCCTGCTGTAATCAGCAGGACCATTTTCTGTAATAGTAAGAAAAACAATTTCAGTATGTAATTTCATAGTTAGCTTAAAGCATTGCTTGCTCTCTTTCCCTTCTACATACAGAGCAACTTGTTTATCTGGTTGAAAGTCCAGGAGAATGAAAATCAGTATTGTTCATGTGGGCACATGATGGCTGCTGCAGCACAAGGACTTTCTGGAACCACTTCTAGAACATGAGGATTGTGGGGTTTTTTTAAGGCATCACATCTTTTATTGGCTGAATCTGCCATGTGTATATTCTTTGTGTGTTCCCTCCGACAGTTTATCCTTTTTAATTTTGAGAAAAATACCCAACAAGCTACTAATTGCAATAGATGCCTCAAGAATTCATGTTATTATTCGCTTTATTTAATATTTTGTTGCATGTTGCATTCAACCATGTCCTCGCAACTCCTCTGTGCCCTGTTTAGCCATGGGATAAAAGCACTGTATAAAAATTATGTGTAATTGCATGGCAACTAAAAGAGTATTATGTGTGTTTCTTCTGCCTCTCAAATATATTGAGATTTGAGAAAATTGTATGTGTTGGCCTTCCATAATATAATCTGAAGTTTTAGAGCAGTGGAGTTAATATCCCTGACTATGTACATCAGCAAATACAAGACTTTTAGATGCTGTGATTGTTGGGGATCTTAGAGGGACTCTTGTGCTTGACTAAAACAAATAACCCTTTTCTGTAGACTTACTCATTGTTACTCAGAGCAAAATATTGCCCCACATACTTGTGCTCTTCCTCCTCATCTTTGCCTAATGCATCCAGCATACTTTGTATATTGTCTTTGTACCTTTTCTTAATTGAGGGTCCAGAGGAGAGAAAAGCCCTGAAGTATATGTCTATATGTCTATACTCCTCCTAACTTTTTTTTCTTTTTCACATTTTCAGTCTAATTGGAAAGTGTGAAAATTCTATATGAATGTGTGTGAAATGACCTGGTATCCACAAGTTGCTTAGTTACAACTTGCTATCCCCACCCTAGAGGCTGAAGTGTACTTGAGCCTGGTCCCTCAACTCCATCCTCTTAACCTGTATCTAGCAAAATTCCTGAGTAAGCGCAGGTATCACTTATATGATTTAGGTTTTGATCTCTTGTTAATGATTTCTGTTATTAAGAACAGAAAATGGTCTAAAAAGAGAGATTTTGTATAAATTTCCATCGAATTATCAGCTTTTATATCTAACTGCCGAATTGTTTTTTCACTGGAGGGAATTTTCTCAACACATCTTTTTCATAACTTTGCTGTTCGCATCATTTATGGCTGATTTTTGTAAATCTTGGTATCTTTTACCAAGGATGGAATTTAATAGGTCTAATTTCAGAAGATGAAAATGGTCATTACTGTAAAGGTTAAATAGTTATTTTAATATGGTGAAGGAATCTGTGGAGTAATTTGTCTGCAAATTTCAATTTCTTCTGAGTTTTGTTCTTTGGGGTTTTTGTTTGGTTGGTTGGTTGTTTTTTTTGTCCCCATAAAATATATTCCTTGCAAGTATGCATTAATATTGAGAGATGAAAAGAAGAAAAAATAATTTGACTTTTCTTTGTTGAAAGCATAAATATTTATAATTTTTTCCAATGATGTTTACTGGATTTGAAAAGGATTAAGTGAATAGTAATATTGAACACCTATTAATATGTGGCCTTTTGACCTACAGTGAACTGTAATTGTTCTTTCTTAGTTAAAACACTTCCACATTGTTTGTAGGGATTTCCAATATTAACACAGCCAAATTAAAGTGCACCGGCAGTTCCTTACCATCTGGGAAAGGCATTATCCTTTCAAGAGAACTTGATTGAAGTGATAGGAAACAATAGGTTTCATAGGACTGAGAAATGAGTGCTAATGAGCTTATTTCTTCAGTAGTATTGAAGTAATCCCCCCATCCCCCAGATCAGCAGCAAGGGAGATCTCGGCAATGACAATACATTATTTGTGTGGGTTATTATCAGGTAATTGTGTTTGTGGATCAGGTTTCTGTTCTAAAGCCAATGCACATTTATAAACCCTATCAGTGATTCTTTGTCAGAATTGCTCAAAAAAGTCAAAAGCAAGGAAAGACAAATGCTCTACCTTTGTCAAGGTGCTTCACCTTCAAAATTCTTTTGCATCCAACATGCCCACACAGTTGCATTGCTCCGTAGTTTGCCTTTGGTTATTATCTCCTGTGAAGCACCATGGGAATGGCTACTTGCAGGAGCAATGGAAAGCGTTAACTGCTGCCACCATGTTACTCATCTACCTTACATCAGCTGCTATGTTGTCAAGAAAGATGCTAGCCAAAAACTAGCTGTGGGCTTGGATGAATTACTTTGAGGAAGGCAGATGAGTCTGCTCTTACCTATTTCTTTGTTGTTTACTCCTCAGTTATGGGAAGGGATTAGATATTTACTGTGCACATGGAATACAGATGAAATTTATAAATCAAATGTTGTCTGGACTCAGTGAATTTATTGTGCATTTGCAGATTGACTGTTGTGTGCATATTTGTCTAGAAATGCAGGCAGTGGGACTCAAACCTGAGGGAGGTAGTAAGTCAAAAACTTGCCACTTAAATCTTGTTCTAGAAGGATATTATTAGTCTTCAATATACTCAACTATATTAGACAGAAAATTTTTCTGTCCATAACTGACTGTTCTTGGAGGCTTCTTCTCCTCGATCCCACTGATTTACTCCACTGAGAGTGTTTGGCTGTCTCTAGCAGTCTGTCTATAATTTAATGGGAATCCTGAACTTGTCCTCTTCGGGTCTAAAATTTGCAAAGCACGTCCAGTTTCTCAGCCTCAATACTTCACATCCTTTGGCTTTGAAACTGTTACTTACACTTCTTAGTTGTTAGCACAGTGTTAAAACATACATATTTTATTGTGTGAAGCTGTCTCCAGTATAGTAAAATCCTCAAAGAAAAGTTAAAATATCCCACAACTACCAAAAACGTCAGCAATCATGAAAAATTACTCTTCATGGATAAAACTCCCAACTCTGTGCATGCGCGTTAGTCCCATCTGCCTTTTTCCTCATGTGATGATCTGCTTTCCAGGTGAACCACATTGCATGTGCAGATGAGCAGCTGCTTAGTTCAAAGTCCTCTGAGCATCAGGCTCAACAGTTGGCTACTACCTGCTTTACCCCTGGCTCTTCCTGATCCTGGGTGAACTTGCTGCAAGCTGGATTTCAGTTGGATTTTTTAAAATGCTTTCTGGAAAAGAATATACATTTTCTTATATCCAGGACAGTATGATAGAGAAGGGGTTTTGTGTCAACAGGTTCTGTGAGTAATCTGTTAATCTATGTAACGTTTCTTACTCTAATATAGGGAACTCAATTGTCTAAATCAAAGATAAACAAAGTTGCACTAAGACACTTGTTCAATATATAAATATTTCCAGAAATGTTTGGGGTTTATTATGTTACAGACAGTACATTCCCATGCTCTGTTCTTCCTTTCTTTTGTATCCTTTATCCCTTCAATCTGTATCTGGTTGCAAGAAAACTGAAATAAAGAAAAAATTAATTAGGTCAATTTGAGGGAATTCTCCTTCTCTAGAAGTTTCAAGATTTACTGTCATAGTAGATGTGCATTCACTTTTTTTCAGTCACAAGGAACAATTTTTATAGAAGAAGAGGGTAGTCGAGAAATGGACAGACTATCATTGTAACTACAGTGTAAACAGATGCTCACAAAACGTATGTTGTATTTTTACAGATTTATTACCCTGCAGCTGTTCATTATTCCCTCCTCCACTGAGATAGGATAAATGAATTCATAAATGCTCCAAGTTCATTTCAGTACATAACAAAACAGGTTCACATAATGTAGTATCAGTAATATTAGTTACTGGTTTTTAATGGGTTTTTCTTTCTTATCTGAGTGCCCCAAAATTAAACAGTATTTGTTTAACTGTGTTTTGCTGATTATCAAAACAGTTTATTTTCATGTAGTTTTAAACTTTATTCGTGATGTATTTTATTCAGATTAGTTTTGATTGGGAATTTAGTATAAACATACTAGGAAGAGAAAAAATCAACTCTTATTGCTTGGAAGAAGTAGTAAAATGAGGGCAATATGTACCAAACCTTTCTCCTAGATTTCAGTTGAAAGGATCCTTTCTTTATATCTTTTCCTTTTCCTAGATTGTGTCACAAAAGACATCTGCAAAAAGATTTAGAATTCAGAAAGAATTTTAGATGATACAAATGTAAAAATATGGAGAGAACAGAAAGGAATATAAAGTTACTAAAGATTTACTAAAGGAAGACCTAATGTTGAAAGGTCAACTATTAGACTGTAAGTACATCATTATTAGGTTCACTAAGGATTGTTCTTTACTAAATTTTGGTTCTAATAATTTGGTAAAATATTTTCATATAAAGAAGTAGGTGGTTCCTAAATTTTTTTTTCTGATAAGATATATTGGTGAAAGTGTCAAGAAAAGAAAAAGACTTTTTGGGTTAAATATTATATGGTCAGCAGAACAAACTACTGAGACTGCACATGAACTTAGCTGGACATAAATGCTTCTGGTAAAAAAAAGAAAAAAAAAGAAACTTTGAAAAAGCCTTAAAAATGGGCTCTAATGTCAAGAAACATAGCTACTGTGTAAGATAGCAGTTTAATGAATCATATTATAGATACAGTGTACTATATGATGAGATTCTTAGAAGTGTAGCAAATTATGTTAGTAAAATTAAAATGCAATCCAAGGAGAAAAGATAGTTTGTCATATATAAAGCAAACCCTCCAAACGCTGTGACTTAAACGTAGCTGAATTTTACTAAAATTCTGAAATGGTTTAAGTGCTCAATTATTAACATCCTGACAATAAGACAAATGCAAAGTTGCAATGTTGAATGAAAGATTGCAAAGTGCTACTTCTTTTAAATGAGTTTAAGGTTGTGGGCTAAAATTAACATAAAAACTGTTTGAAAAATCATCTGTGACCAGTTAAATATAGGAGGTGTTATAATACATAAGTCCAAGGGACCTATTTTGGGACTCGTCTGTGCAACTCTGATGGTTTTACATTTCTTTGTAGTCATACACATTTTCTTTTCAATGTACTGATTTTTATGGAATTATTATAAAATTGTACATTATTCATTACTGCAATTGCTCTGCATTTTGGTTTTGTGTAAAAATCACATCCAGACTTATGCGGTCTATATTGTAGTTTGAGTGCTGTCTTCTAGGTGAGATTATATTTTTTTTACCGTTTCTTAAAGTCAGGCAGAAAAAATCATTGATATGTGTCTGTACCAAATTCTTGTACACATATCAAGTAGAAATAAATAGGGTAAAATAACCCCAAATCCTACTAAGAGAAATTATATTGCTTAATATAGTCCTTGGGAATTGCAATAGGTACAAATAAGCCCTCCAGTCTTGGAAATGATCAATGGCAGGTAGGCAGTCTCCTTTTGGTTATATTTCTTCTATTGTTCTGGAATGGACAATTACCATGTCAAAGAACTTAACCAACTGCTTTAAAATGTCATTAATTTTCATAAATGAAATGTATCACAGGAAATAGCTCCAGTGCTTAATTTCAGAAGCTTGGATAATATACTGTGGACCTATCTTGGGACAAGCAGTCCTCTAACATTTTGTTTGCCCTTGAGATTTAGAAGGAATCATATCTATAGTATTCATAATAAGTAGCAATTTAACCAAGTTCAAATTAGATGTGAACAAATGGATTAACAAGCACCTCATTAAAATTTTAATTTCCATTTCATTTATCACTTTTAATAGAATCAACTCTGTTTCAGGGTGGGGGAGAATTAATTGCCAAGTATAACGTTAATTTCACTTGTTTTTATCAATAGCTTGAATTTTTTTCTATAAAATATGCTTTGTGTAGTCTCAAAATATCTAACCTGCACATGGAACTAACAAATATTAAAAGAATAAGGAATATCTGGGTTGAATTAGTGGATATTTTTTTAAGTACTTAACTTTACAGTACTGTTGTATGTATTTTCTTCTAGGTGATAATGTGTGCTTACTTGTAATGATTTTTAAGAATAAATGAATTTAAAAGAAGCATGTATTGGGAGTTATATAAATAATTTCACTGAAAATATCAGCATAAGTATTTCAAAAGTAAATTGTGACTTTTAAACTTTACATTCAGATTCCAACTTCAAAGCAATATTTTAAAGTACTTTGAATTCCTTGGATAGCATATATCATAAACATGTGCAGAATTTTCATAATTTAATGTTTTCTTTCAAATAAACTATTCTGAAACTCTACCTTGAGTGATCTGTTACTGAAAATGATTTTATACAAAAATGCGTGACTTAAAAATGTAGTTTATTAAAAGTTTTTTACAAGGGAAAAATAAACTAAATTATAGGAATGTAAGAATTTTATCTTGTTATGGTTCATGTGTTCTTTGAGGTCCCTGTATTCTGTCATGATGTGTTCTGAGTATCAGTTTTTTGGTTACAGAAAACTTTTTTTCAGGTACCTTTTTTCCCCAAATATTTTCTACATGTTCTCTTCCATTTTACACTGACACACACTCTAAACATCACCAAGAGAAACAGAATAATTGTTTACGGCTCTCTTTCTGTGTAGCACCAATCTGAATGTCAAATTCTTAAGTCTCTCAAGTCTCAGATAATATATATGGAGATCTAAATCACTTTAAATCCTTATACAGTGTATGGGAAAGCAAATAGTTTTCACTGCAGTGACAGGCTATGTGCCTGAGAGAGAGAAAAGAAGAATTCAAATAGTATTTCATGCACTTGCAAGATTCTTCTAGCACATGTTTTGGGCAAGAGAGAAAAAATATTATGAACAAATGTCTGAAAAAAAATTCAAAGCAATAAAATATGTTGTTTAAGATGGAGAAATATATGTTAGTCTTTTTGGGTGTCAGTACAGGTTGAGACTAAACTTAGTAACTGTCAGGGTTTTGGTTTTTTTTGATGTTTTTCATTTGGATTTTTTTTTTCCTAAATAAATAAATATGTTTAAATGTAGCTTCTCTGCAATTTTGTAATCAATTTTAGACAGCTGTTTTTCACTGAATTGATTGCAGCTCTGGTGCAAAAATCTAAAGCTAAATAAGTACCAGAGCATTCATTAAGATATTAAAAAAACTCTGTAAAATAAAATAAAAAAACCCCACCCCACAGGAATTAATTAAAAATAAAACCTATCATTCCAAGGGTAGCAACCTACCATAGGAAAACATGAATAGTCTGTTTCTCACTTTTTTCAGTTAAAGTGGTTCTGAGAACCCAGGAAAGCTATAAGTCAAAAAAATGCTTTGATTTCACAACTGAAAAATAAAGAAACATTAAAGATAAAAAAACCTTTAGTGAGTGCATACATATAGGCATATGGTAGTGCTTCTCAGTTGCTACCGAGGGTGGCTGACTACTTTTTTCAGGAAGAACTGCATGAGCAGGTTAACGAGGACAGATGGTTTTCTGGATGTAAGAGATGCATCAGGTCAAATTACATGTGTTGTGAGGCCTCTGTTGTTCCACTGCTTCAACAGCCTGATGTTCCATTCTGCTAGATTCCTTTATGTGTTTGAACTTCTATATGGCAAAAGAGTAAATAGAATCCTTTTTTTTTTTCTTTCCTCCAGTCATCTTTCTGTTCTTGAGAGTTTTGTTCTGCCACAAGTTTATGTTCTTTAATGTCACTTGAGGAGAAAAGACAACGCAGAAAGAATCGTGTCTTGCAGAATATACCACCTAAGGAGTCTTTCTGCTGTGCCTTTTGCAACCGGACATGTCTATCTCTTATTGGCCTTTTTAGCCACCAACATGCTTGTAACAAACGTGGGTAGAGCCCTCCCCAAACCTTCGTTCGCGAAGCCCAGCCATGATGATGGTTAAGATATCTAATTTGATGTGCCTCGATGGCACCCTAGGTCTACAAATTCATTTATATCGTACAGATTCAGAGCTAATTTTTAATTGATGCCATTTTGTAAACATCGTGGTTTAACTATAGCAGGCAACTAAGCACCATATGCAGCTGCTTGTTCACTTTTCCACACTCTGCCCTCTGTGGGATGGGAGGAGAATTGGAAAACTGAAAGTGAGAAAATTCAAGGGTTGACATAAAGACATTTTAATAGGTAAAGTCATGCACACAAGCAAAGATAAGCAAAGAATTCGTTCCCCACTTCCCTTGAGCAGGTAAGCATTCAGCCATCTCCAGGAAAGCAGGATTCCATCACATGTAATGGTGCCTTGAGAAAATAAGCACCATAACCCTGAGCACCTCCTCCTTTCCTTCTTTTTCCCCATTTTTACATGCAGAGCATGATGCCATATGGTATGGAATATCCCTGTGGTCACCTGGGGTCAACTGCCCTTACTGTGTCTCCTCCCAATTCCTTGTGCACCTCCAGCTGCTCGTTGGTGGGGTGAGGTGAGAAGCAGAAAAGGCACAAGCTCTGTGCAGCAATAGGTAAGACATACCTGAATTATCAACAGTTTCCAGCACAAATCCAAAACATAACCCATACTAGCTACTAGGAAGAAAATTAACTCTGCCCCAGCCAAAACCAACTCAGTAAATCATACCTTGCTGTGCTATTTTATTAAGTAATGTTTTGACAGGTTCCAATCAAACTTTTCTTTCTAACTTATTGGAGACAAAATATGTCAAGGAACTAAAGGGTACTTTGAGTTATTAAGGTAAATTAATTCTGGTAATTGCTATGAAGGTAAAAGATGGAAGTACAGGCTAAGGTTAATAAAGATAATTTAGACATTTTATTTATATATACTTTCTGTCACGATTTACATTTCCCAGAATGCCTGTTTAGTATGGATTTCAACTAGTAGCCTGAATGTAACTAAAGAACAGGAACATACATGGAAAAGTACAACACTTTGCTACTTTTCCAGAAGGTACAGTTTTCTCCTGTAAATTGAAGTTACAGTTTATTGAAAAGAAGTCTTGAAAAGAAAAGAAAAATAAAAAGAAAAAACCCCAGATAAACACCAAACCCAGAGAAGAACAAAAAAAGAAGTCTGTTAAGCTCATTTGGCTGGGTATTTTCAAAGACACAGCTTTGTCTTTCTGCCATTAAAAAATCACATGAAAAAACCAATCTTTTAAGGAAACATCTGCATTTTACAAAAAGGCAGATGCAGTGAATAAGTATTTCCCTTCTGAGTATTCTGTTCTGTGAAGTACTAATACACAAGATGATGATGAAGTATTGTCATCAAAGGCAAGTCTCCAACACTGACAGATATTTTTTAACAACCTTGTGATTGAAAGACTCGGAGCACTTTTCTTTTTGTGTCTTTTTAGCATCTTAATCAAAATGTCTAAGGTACACAGCTGAATGCTTACAAAAGTCTAACTAGTCTCTGGGGCCCTATGATGGCTTGCACATTTGTGATGTTATTTGACGGATTATACATTAGGCCATTTCAAGCATTGTTCAAGTCAACAGACAATCCAAAACCATAGTGCAAAGTGGTTTTCAGTAAAAATTCTGCTGAAAAGGTTTCTTCCCACTTACTTGAATGAATTGCAATAATATTTACATAGGAATGCTCTTCTGATGCCTGTTATGACTTAAATATTTAGATCTTGAGACTGATTGTGTAGATCAGTTTCAAACTTAAAGATTATCATAGAATCACGTAATGGTTCAGGTTGGAAGGGACTTCAAAAGTCCAACTCCCTTCTCAAAGCGGCATAGGCTATAAGTCAGACTTTATCCAGTCTGGGCTTGCAAACCTCCAAGGTCCATCCTTACACAAGGTCTGTGTAACCTGTCTGGGCAACCTCTTCTAGTGTTTGACTGGCCCATAGGGTGAAATTTCCCTACATTCAGTCACAACCTTTCTTGTTTCAACTTAAATGTTCTTTACATGTCACGGGGTATGTGCTCTGTCCCCTGACCACCTTGATGGCCCTATACTGAGCATAGTTCAGTTTATCAATGGCTTTTTTGTAGTGGAGGAGGTGGCAAAATAGGATGTGGTACTGTAGATGCTAGCTAGCAAGTACTGGGATAAAGTGCTGAAGGGGAATAATCTGCACTTCTCTGATCTACTGGCTGTGTTCCACATGGCCTGGGATAGTGCTGGATGCTTTTTCTTCCAGGATACACTGTGGGCTTACTTCAGCTCACTGTTTGCTAAAACAGGTCTTTTCCATAAGAGCTACTCCCCATGCAGTCCATCCCCAGCCTGTAAAAACACAAGGGGTTCCTATTTCCCAGCTGCAGGGCAGCCTTTGCCCTACAGTTTGTGTTTGGACATTCCTCTAGCCTGTCCAGGTCCTTATGACTAGCAGCCCCACCCTCAAGCATATCTATGGGACTCCCTCCAGTTTGGTGTCATCTGCAGACTCCATGAGAGCATACTCTCTGTCCTCCTCTCCGTCATTATTTGGGATGTTAGAGAGGACAGGTCCCAGTGCAGATCCCTTTAGTACTCCACTGGTTGCTGACATCCAGGTAGAATTTGGTACATTAACCCTCTGAGCCTGCTATCCAACCTTTTTTTTTTTTCAATTTGTCTAGCAGTCCATAAATACAGATTTACATCTTGCACTGGCTATAACAATATTGTGGGAGACAGTGTTTACAGCTTGACGGTCAGTAGTGGATCCCAGACACAGTTAAAACATCCTGGAATAAAGAACAACATTGATGCTCTTCAGGACTTCGTCATTGTTTCTGTCTAGGAGATAGTCCATACCCTAATGAGTATATAAAATTGTATATATATATATAAATTGTATAAAAAACATTTTATATAAACAAATGTTTGTTAAGTCAAATTGTTTATCATTTGCAGGTAAGATGTTTTGAAGTGGTGCGTCAGTGCTTGAAGCAATTTGGTAGTTTATGATCTCTTCACAGAGATCACAAACTTAGAACATATTTAAGTGTGAAATCCTCCATTTAATCCAACATGTTTTAAAAAGCTATCGTCTGATATTCACATGTACTGAGTTTGAAACAAACCTTGGCAGAGTAGGAAAAATTCTGGCATGAAAATGCATGCAGGAGTAAAGAAGGGATTCTCTTTTGAGAACGTGAAAAGTCTGTGAACTGAGGTAGTTTTTTGTTGCTGTTGTTTATTCTTCCATTATTGTTTTTGAAACAAAAGCAGTATTCTTGACTTGCTTTTCACCAAATCAAGATGTTTTATTTTGTATGTGTTACTTATCTGTTTTACTAAATAGTTTTTTGAAGGATTGGCTTATATTTCTTTTCTTGTCAGGAAAACCCAGCTTGATGAAAATTAAACTTCTTTTTTCTTTCAATATGGCAGAACCTTCATTTTGACTTGACAGTCACAGTACTCCATTTGGATATACTAACAAAGAATTTTTAGCCTCTGTTCGTGCCAAAATGGCCATATGTTTTCATTTTGATTGGTATACAACTGTGTGTTTTTACCAGTCTTATTTCTTTCTAAGTAGCAAAACACAACCTTGTAGAACTCTTTATATTGTGTGTATGTAGAAGGTCTATTTTCAGTCCTGTACAGGTACTTAAAAAACAAACAAGCAAACCAATAAGGTTATTTACCTTTCAGTAAGCTAGATTTTTTTTTTTAGTTGTTCTATACAGGTATTTTCAACAGCTTACCCCTTTTTTGTCAGAAGTTATCATTTTACTGTCTGAATTCTGTGTAGAGAAGGAACTAGATGATGGTTGAGATTGCTATGGGTTTTAATCTTGTGTATACATAGGCGATAGAAACTTCTGAGTAAGACTTTTCGAAATTCAGAAATTATCCATTACTACCGTGATGCTCACTTATAGATATCCTGAAGGTCCAAGGTTAGGTTAGATTGTGGGACCTCACCTGAAGTATGGTGTTCAGCTCTGGGGTCACCAGCATAAGAAAGACACGGACCTTCTTGTGCAGTCTCAGAGGAGGGCCATGAAGGTGGTCTGGGAACTGCAACACCTCCCCTGTAACAGGCTGAGAGAATTGGGATTGTTTAGACTAGAGAAGAGGTAGCTCTGGGGAGACCTTAGAACAGCCTTCTAGTACCTAAAGGAGGCTTACAGGAAAGATGGAATGGGACAACTGATCAGGGAGTGTAGTGATAGGACAAGGGATTATGGCTTTACATTGAAAGAGGATAGGTTTATATTAGATATTAGGAAGAAATTTTTTACTGTGAGGCTGGTGAAGCCCTGGAACAGGTTGCCCAGAGAAGCTGTGGATGCCCTATCCCTGGAAGTGTTCAAGGCCAGGTGGGATGGGGCTTTGAGTAACCTGTTCTAGTTGAAGATGTCCCTGCCTACAACAGGAGGGTTGGAACTAGATGATCTTTAAGGTCGCTTGCAACCCAAACTGCTCTATGATTCTATAATTAGGGATTTTTTTTTCAACATACATTTGTAGTATTGCAATCCTATATTGTAGTGCAGGGTTGACACTAACAGAGAGGGTATTTATAAGGAAGTAGAATTTCGAGTGTGGTACTGCCTTTTTTTTCTGTCTTTCAAGTGGCATAGAAAAAGCAGGTGGTTCTTTAGATCATCTGACTGCAAGTGATGAGGGCTACGTTCTGTAGCTCAGCCTGGATTAGATAAACCGTTGTCTGACTAGTGGAGCTGTTCAGAAAAGGTGGCTGACATAAAAGCAACTCATACTGTAGTACTCTGGTAGGATTCAAAACAGTTTCATTTTTAGGTATTTCTTACTCATACTTCTTGTCTCATATTTGTTAAACCCAAAATACAGTTTTTCATTTTTATTTGAAATGAACATTACCTCAGTAATGTTACCTCATTACTTATTACCTCAGTGTTTTCATGATACAAGAGAGTAGTAGTCTTTGATTTTTTATTGTTGAAACTGCTGACACAATGAAAAACAGGTACTGTCTCTGTACACCTTCCAACATTACTGATTCTTGCTACAGGCTTTGAGCCTGAGAGTGGCTTCTGTGATTACCTCTTCTGCAGTTTTCAAGGCTGACTATGTTGACAAAAAAGCCTTCAAGATCTTTGATCTTAAATCCAATCATACAAGTTTGTGGTTTTCTTTTCTCTTGGGTTTCTTTTCTACCTGTGGTCCTTCTCAATCCTCTTAGCACTTTTGCTTTTTATTGCCCTACAATTCTTGGCAGCCAGGGTGGTGGGGAAGTACTGATAATGACAGATAATACCTTTGACAGAAATTTTTTTAAAGCATGTGGAAAAATGTTAAAATAAGAATGAAGATCTTAGAAAGGGGCTTTAACAATTTGTTATGGGCTAAATTTAGAATTTAGTTGTGTGGGGCCACTCTGCTGCCACAAAATCAGCTATGTTTATGTTGTTTAAAGCATATCAGAAATGAACTAGGAAATAAAGATGATCCTTTATATATTAATGTACTTAAAACATGGGGAAACTTAGGTTCAATTACTTATTCTTTTTAACAAGTTTCACAGTTCTTTCCCCAACTGACTTATACTTAATCCACTGTATCAGGACAAGCTCTTCGATGTTGTCATCACTCTTCCCATTAAAGCTGTGCCAGTAATCAGACTACAATTGAAGATCTGTTGGATGAAGCACTGAAAGAAGTATAACAACAGATCGGGAAAATAAAATCCATTATAAGAAACTAAATTCACATTTTTGTTTAATTTAAAAATATGCAATATAAAAATGCATTAAAAAAAAAGCTTGTTTCATACGTGTTTTGAGTTAGGGACTGAACAAAATATGTGTTATTGAGTAATGATACTGCTGACTGACCTGCAGGATATAAGAATGATGAAGTGTATAGAAGTAATCAATCATCTATTTAGTAAAATATATGGCAAATGTTTTAGAACAGAAACATTGTTTTTACCACTTAGTCTATAACTTGTGATTTTGTCATTACTTTAGTACCTGTGAAAGCACTTGGACTGTAAGAGAGTTAAAAACAGTCTTCATTTACTATTACAAATATTTAAACTTTACAGAAGAGCTCATTAAAATTATAACTATTGTGTGAAAGTCCATATTATATTACTAATTTGCTCTATTTTGTTTCCTTTACAAAGTAGTCTTTTAGTGTCTAGTCTAGCAGCCCGTGACTTAATCATAAGATTTATACTTCCTGTCCTCAGAGTGTTGAAAGGTCAGTGGAATCAAAAAACATTGCCTTTGGCCATCCATTATGAGTCATAGACCTATTCTTCTTTGTTGAAAGCAACTATCAGACTATCTAAGAGGTATTCCTTTCAGAGTTGCAATGCTTACTTTGTTTCCCTTGTAATCAGTGGAGTAAAATCTCCCAAGCATTTGGAGCTTCTAAGCAATTTGCTGAAACAGCAAATGACCTGATGTACAGTAGCTGCCTATTTTGCTAACCCTTTGAAGAAAAGCTGATTTTTTAAGACAGGACATGTCAGGATAACATAAATAAAAATTGTGTATTTAACTATAAAGAAAGAATGTTAGCATTTTAAATGCTTTGTAATATCAGTCACTAAACACTATTTGTAATTTCCATCTCTTACTGGAAATGCAATTCACTGGTACGTTATTTCCTATACAGTTATTTGCTGAAATAAAGAAGATAGCAAGAAAAGGTAATCAGAAGTATTTGTTAAGAGTTTATTAAGGACTTGATGGAACACTTTGCTGCAAGTGGTCATCAAGTTACTTTTATATATATATAAAAGTTATATATATATATATATCACTTTTAATATACATACTGTATGTACTCTGAAGTAATATTTGGATGCTGCCTTTAAGTATGGCCTCGGAAGAACGTTCTGCCTAAGTGCAGAGTTTGATGCTTTTGTCTTGGAATACGTGGCTTGTATGGCAATTGCCATAGTGCCTAAGACCAGTGTTGAATGTACTAACTCAAGTACATTGACCCTTGGACTCCAACCTTCTGGGCACTTCTGGTTTACAGTCTTAACTGTCCAGGGATCATATAACAGTTAAAGCGAGGAACATGCCAGCTTTGCAGGGGAGTGTCATCCACATCAATAAAAGGTGCAAGAGTGCTATAGATCAATGGTAAACCTCAAAAACATCTACATACAAATCCCTACCTTTTTTTGCCAAATACTGAAAGACTTTTGGTGCTCTTCAATATCCCTTTCTGGCTCAGACTTTTTTTTCTTTCCTCTAGATCGTTCATCTCATTCCTCACCCTAGTGAGGAAAAGAAGAACCCTCAGAGCTATATCTCCTGTTGTTTACACTGGGATTTGTCATGTTACAGTTTAAAAGTTAGATTTCTGCATTCTAGTGGAATGTCTGACAAATGCAGCAACCTCATCTAACTTTGAAGTTAGCCCAATTTTAAGCATAGCACTGAGCCAGATGACCTGGGAATGTCCCTCCAAACCTAAATTATCAGACAAAATACTCTGTAAATATATTTCAGACTCTTGTTCTGCCAGATACCCTTACTGTTCTGTGTTAGAGATACTTTGCTCTTCTTAATGCTTCTCTTATTTATGTGTGCATCATGATTTCTTAAGAATATTATTTTATGTAGAATGTTGATTTTACATCATTTACGAAAAGGAAATAGCTTTTGGTCAGAGGACTTATCTGAAAAGCTCACAGATTTTCCAATTAATCCAAGGTCTGTTAACTATTAATAGAATTCTTAGAAATCAAATCTCTAACATTTATACATGAGATGAGAATTAAAACAGTTGCATACATTTTCAACTTGGGAATCAAGTTAGATGACTGTTTTGGGAAAAATACTGAAGTCTTAATGAGACTAACATCCTGACAACCTTATATGTTAAGGGCATGCTAGCCTATATATGTAAAACAATGTTTAAAACTCTATGTCAAATAGCCAAAGGTCTTTGCTCTGTAAACTTTGTAGATATTAGTGTGCAGACATTTGAATTGTTGCACTGGTTCACATGAAAACTCTCCAAGACTAGTAAGCACTGAAGGGCTAGAAATCTCATGATAAAGCAAACATATTGTGCTCCCTTTTTGACTTATATTCTCCAAGCTCCTAGAAATGTTCATCTTAGTTGCAAGTAATATTCCCGTGGCTTTTAGCCTTTAAACTTTTATTCTCTGTTTTTCATCTTGAGTTATTTTTTAAACCTATCAACCTGTATGCACTAGCAATTATTACCACACTTCTATCCTTATGGTACAAAGAATAGTAGTTCTTGTTTTGAATAATTTTGGTTATTTCCTTTGAATTTTCTAATTCTTTTTTTAATGAGAATATAAAATATTCCTTGCTCTCTTTTTTCACACTACTTTTGAATTTATAGGTCTTTGTCACATCGCTTTTGAGTTGGCTCTTTTCCAGGTAGACTTTGAGTTTATCTCTGAGTGTCTGGAAGCTGTTCTCTACCTTGTTTACCCTTCATTTGGATTTCATAAGATTAGATATAATGGAAAACAATAGGAACAAAATATACGAATGTGAACAAATGAGTGCTATAAGTAACAACTACTTTATCAGTGGATGGAGTCTGCTTAATTCAACATTCTACTCCAGAAGGGATCATAAGAGGTCCTTGGAAAGACTCAAGTAATTCATATCTATCCCAAAGTCCGCTAGTGCGGACTTGATTATAGTGTCTATTAATGTGTCCAGTATGACATCTGGCTTAGAGGTCTGTGGTTGCTGAAATTTTCCAGGTACCTTTTATAAGCATAGCTATTGCTTTTGTTTTCCTGCATTCCTGTACCAAAGGAAAACAATTACCATTAGTAATTCAAACTGTTCATCCTGGAGTTGTACTCGAGTATGTGGATGAACACTTCCAGGTTGTTGTGATTCTGTCTCTTTGTACTATAACCTCTTTCTCAGTTCAGTTTCAGACAGACTCTCTGTTGCAGCCCCTTCTGCCCAAAAAGAGTTCTAATATCATCAACTCCTCAATGTCTTCTGCAACAAATGCCGGTGCAAAGGCCTCATTCAGCTTCTGTGCAATGACTCTGAGTGCTGCTGCTGTATCCAGGTGGTCAGTTGGTCATATAAACTCAGTGACAGAGCTTTTGCTCCTGATGTTTTTGTAGAATCATAGAATGTTAAGGGTTGGAAGCGACCTTAGAGATCATCTGGTCCCAACCCCCCCTGCCATGGGCAAGGACACCTTCCATTAGACCGCGTTACTCAAGACCTTATGGACTTTTCTTTTGGAAAGAGAAAACTAGCATTAGAAGGTCTGATTCGTTCAGGTAGTTAAGATAGATTGATAAGATCTCTGTGGGTTTTGTTTTTTCTTCCTCCTGAGTTGCTTTTTTGTGTGTGTTTACATTTAATCTGTTAATCTGATACATTTAATTTTTCTATTGTCTTTGCTTAAATACAACTTCTTTCTTTTTTTCCTTTGCTTTGTTGTTTAGTCAGACATTCACAGTTCTATTTGTTCTCTGGATCAGAGAGAACCAGATTGTACACCTATCATAGTGTCCATGGCACTGAGATGCCCTTCCTATTGGAGTGGTGATAGTTAATTGTCTTTTTTAAAAGAGGGTTATGAATCACAGCTCTGAATCATTCCATTAAATCTGGTGTGGAATAATAATAATGATTCTTTCAATATTTGTGGCTAAATCCATTTTGTTTTCTGGTGCAGATTTGACCATATAATTAAATTCCTTCTCATCTTCCATTTGTATTTGATACTGGCACAAACTCTGATTTGGGGAGAGGAGGCTGAGACACAGAGATATGTAAGGAAGTTATGGAAAGTGGGAGGGAAGAAACATCAGAGTTCAGAGTAAAGAAGCAGAATGGAAAATCAAATAGGTAGAAGACATAAGAGAGGGGAAAAAAGTGAAAATGAAAAGACAATGGATGTACTACATGGTGAAACAAAACTGACATTAAAAATTATGTATTGAACAAGATCAATGACATACTTATTTAAATAGTAGAATCCAGAATACATCTAGTTAAGTATTAAGCACATAAGAATACAAAATTTAAAGTGCTAATACATATAAGCACATAAAACCTGAAGTCATGCAACACTTAATGACTCAGCTATAAATCATTTGCCTTCCACCAGTCCCGAACTTAATGGAGTTGGATAGTGGGAGGTGGAGCTTTGGCCTCCCAATGTCTTGAAGAACTCTTCCAATCTTTATGACCCCAAAACTATATAGCTAGTTTGACTCCTTTGTGTTTTCCATATTTCCCAAATTATTAGTTACAGAGATGAACTAAAGTGAGAATTATTATTGAGTTTTTAATTAGTTTGAAGCTCAGTATAAAGAATGTGCACCTACTTTTTTTGTGTGTGACACTTTAGGGGAAGAATGAATTTTATATTAATGAGTTTATTTCTTCAAAGTGGTGAATATTTTTTGATGATGACATCAAAGGTTGAAGCCTTGTAAGAAACTTAATCAAAGAATCTGAAGATACAGCTTTCAGGTTTTGGTGAACATAGTAGCTGTAGAAGTCACTTATCACTGATACAGATTAGATGCTGTTAAATGTATTAGTATGTGCTGCTTCTAGAACAAGCACATTTCAGAATCAGGAAGATAATTCAGTGGAATAAAAATGCACATTTATACTGAAAAGCTTTTTCTTCTTGAGTAAAATTTTAATCTGAGTAGTAGTAAATTCAATTTTTCCTGTATCCGTCGGATTTAAACATCTGCTAACTGAACTGTGTGTGTTAGTTACAGCTTCTATGTTTGAAAATCTTTACAGACATTCATGAAAATGGAGGCTTCTTCCAGTCTCTTATAAAAAATACAAGAAAATAAAAAATTTCCCTCTGCATTTTATAAATGCATGTGTTATGTAGCTCTCTAATTATGTATTCACTAAATGTATTCTGGTATAAAGAAGCATATATGAAAAGTATTCTGAAGTAACCATTGTACACTAGAACAGGAGAAAAATAATTTTGGCAGATTGAGCACTTATCCTTTACATTCTTGATTGTTGTGCACTACATAGGTGTGAATCTACAATAATAGAAAGTGTAATTGCTATGATTTTGATTGACATCTTGGATGCCATTGTAAGATTCAGAATAGATAATGATGGTGACAGGGACCTTGGAAAAATTCAAATAGAATGAAGGTTAGAACTAAGTACTGAGAATGTAAGGATAGTAGAATATTTAGCTACTTATAGCTCAAGTTGTAAATTGTATTTTAAAAGTCTGAAATCTGCAGTTTCTGCAGTAAAGTGAAAATACTCTGGTGGATGCTGCTTCCTTCTCTTTATACTGCTAAACAACCATGGCAGGGCTGAATTCTATCACTAGCTCAGTTTTGCATGTGAAATATCCCAGACCACAAAGAAAGTAGTTCTTGAATTTTCCCCAGTAGAGAAATACTCCTGGATCCACTTTGGTACACCTGGAAACCTCATTTCCTTCTTGTAATATTCTGTAATATTTTCTGAGAGACTCCATAGACATTGTCTGGTTTGCTTGAACCTGGATTTAATAGCATTGAGTTTAAGGGCTGTGTGGTGAACAATTGAGTTACTGACAGTAAGAACTGAGTTTACAGCTATGAATCAAGTGTCGTGAAAAAAGGAGCTTTATGAAAGGTGTTCAGAGTATTAAATGGAAGGAATATCATGAAATAAAATTAGTATGCTTATGCAAATGACCTAGCTATGACTTCATAATTTGTAATGGTATTCAGTTAGGTAGTGTTTACACTTGTTAATGACTTCCTTTATGAGTGATAATTGATCTTGCTCATTATCATATTAAATCCTTGATCGTATGTCATTAGTTGGGAATGTAATAAATGGTCTGTTTGATTTTTAGTGTAATGAACTAATTAGACTAATTAAAATCAATATGTGTGCCAATATTAGACTTTGAATCCAAATGCTGCTGTCTGCTGGCTAAAAATCAGCAACTCAGTAAAAAAGTGGCCTAATGCTGATTTATGAGCACTTGACGAACGTGAGGTGGAATAAATTGCTTGTAGTGGTAGAAACAGCATTAGCAAAGTACAAGATACTAAGTGCATTGTAAGATCAGCAGTAAGGGCATACTTACATGTGTAGTTACGTGGCACCTTTAAACCTTCCTAGTTGATTAGATCATTCTTCAGAAATTATTCCATTTAACTATTTTAAAGTGCATTGATCTATACTTATAAATAAAATATTCTATATATGTGTTTGGATGTACACACAATTTATTTTTCTTTGTGTGCTTATGTGTTTTTGTATGTTAGAACATTTTGAAAATTTTACATTTTTTACAGCACTTTTATTTTTATAGTAATCTGTGAATATACCAGATAGGTCACACCTTCAAATTCAGTAATGTACTGTTATTACAATGTGTTATTCAACCATAGTATCCATTCACTTTTATGCTTATGAGGAATTGTGTTTATTAGCCCTAAGGGAGACAGGAACACATCCTGTAATTCTGTAATGACTTTTTGGAGAAGAAGGAAATGGCTACTTGGAAGGGAAGGGGCATATTATTACAGAATTCAAGATCTTGTAGCATCAAAGCAAAAAATTAGTGGAAATCCATTTGGCTCAAAGAAGAAAGTAGAAAAAAATGTGAGGTGATGGGGAGAAGTGTGACACGTTCTTATTCTCAAAAAAAAAAAAATACTACTCAGAGAAAAATGTTTATGTGTTAAAGTTTTCAATGTAAATTAATATATTTTTGAATATGCATGCTTTCAAAAAGTCTGCTTGTCCCTCATAGGTTCTCTGTTGAGCACATGATATTTTCAAATGTAGTAACTCTATTAATGGCAAACATTGAACAGATCAGAGCATTATTTTGCCGGTTTTCCACTATTTATTTTGTAGTAATTATGTTTATTTTGTCACTAAGAAAGACCAAAGGCTACTTGCTTCCTTTTTTTGTTTTTGTTTGGTTGGTGTTGTTTTTTGCTTGTTTGGGTTTTTTTGTGGTTTTCGTTTACTTGTTTTGTTTTGTTTTGGTCTCAGTTTTCTGATGGGTTTTTTGTTTGTTTTGATTATATTTTAGTGGGACACAGACATTCAGAATTAGTGGGGTCCCTGTCCTTTCCTCCCACCTCATCCATGCGCAGTGTGATGCTGAAGAAAATGCAGAATGGCAGAGGAGAATTCGGTACCTTATTTCTCACACCTTGAGGATATTATACATTATGAAGTTCTGAGTGCCACAGTCAGTAAAGCAGGATAAATTAAATACACCTTAATTTCTAACTGAATCATACTAATGATCAGTACAAAAACTTGTTTATGTAAATAAGTAAATATGAGGAAACAGAGCTCAGAATCTTACGACTGCCAGGCCTAAACTTAATCCATGAGATCATGTGGGTTTTGAGGAAGTACCTCAAAAGTACTTAAGTCACTGGAAATGCGGGTGTTCAGACACTCTAAATTTCAGGCTTTGTAGGAATAATCCCTTAATCATCTGACCTAATTTTGATGATGAATATTTTAAAATAGTGGTGACTTATTAATAAGGATTTCAGAAAGGCATGATTTGAAATAGGTGTCAACTCTAATTTAAACAAGTACTTGAAGAAAATCTACAGCATTAATGTGGACTTAAATTGATAGTAGCCATTGAAATTTCATTTTTTTCTTGAGCTTGTAGACAGAAGAGAAGAACTCGTGTTCAGAATATGTACTGATGTACTGTACAGTGAGGATAAAATCTGTTAAAATAGTTTACCTTTTTATGGTTCCTTTTAGTGGTTTAATATAATATATATATAATATAATAAGGTCAGCTTAAAGAAGACAGAGGTCCTCCATCAGCCTGCACCTCAGGATGTCCCCCATCATCCCCACATCACCATTGGTCAATCAGAGCTCAAATCAGTCCAATAGTTTAATTACCTCGGTAGCCTCATCTCCTCAGATGGTAAGATTGACGGAGAGATAGACAACAGATTAGCAAAGGCATATAGTGCTTTTGGAAAACTCCATAAAAGAGTATGGCGTAATAAACACTTGAAGAAAAGCACCAAGATCAGTGTTTACAGAGCCATTGTGTTGTCTACTCTCTTATATGGATCTGAATCATGGGTCATCTACCGCCACCACCTGCGTCTCTTAGAACGCTTCCATCAACGCTGCCTCCGTACAATCCTTAACATCCACTGGTCAGACTATGTGACCAACACATCTGTTCTAGAGCAAGCAGCTATCACAAGTATCGAGGCTATGCTGATGAGAACACAGCTGCGTTGGGCAGGGCACGTCTCCAGGATGAAGGACCACCGCCTTCCCAAGATCTTGCTTTACGGTGAACTTGTCACCGGCTGCCGCAAGAGAGGAGCCCCGAAGAAAAGATACAAGGACTCCCTGAAACAACATCTCAGCCTTGGCCATATTGATCACCATAACTGGTCTACTCTGGCCTCAAATCGGGAGGCCTGGAGACACACCATCTATAACGCAGCTGTCTCCTTTGAGAACACACGCAGGATCACCCTCGAGGAAAAAAGGCAACGCAGAAAGAACCGTGTATTGCAGAATACACCATCTAAGGAGTCTTTCTGCTGTGCCTTTTGCAATCGAATTTGTCTGTCACGTATTGGCCTCATAAGCCACCAGCGTGCCTGCAGCAAATGTGGATAGAGCCTTCCCAAATCTTCGTTCGCGAAGCCTAGCCATGATGATGATGATGATGATTAGTGGTTTATTTGAGCCACGTAGAGCTTGCGAGTGTTTTTCACTAGATAATTACTAATTGTCAGGTTCAGTAAAATCAGTAATCATTAACAGAAAATGCTTTAACTGATCATCATTACCTATAGTATTTTAAAATTTTATTCTTTGGATGAGATCTGAAAAGAAGCTTGAAAATTATGTATAGTAATCTAAATGTGGGAGAGTACATATTGATTGGAATGTTCATTATGTTAAGAACTATGTATAGTTCTCAGATACTGTGAACATACATGCAACAACCGACTAAACTTAGGAGAGTATATATAGCTTGAATCCCAGAGAACATACTTTGTTTTGTGCTTGAAGCAGAATACCCTGCGAACATAAGTGAGATCTTTTATGTCTGAGATGCATTCACTATGCATATTATCAGCCCTCTGATCCAAAGCACATAACCAATGTCCTTGATTCCTATAAAAGTACTGAATGCCCTGAGGAGCTGTGTAGGTTTGAAACATCTGACAGTTGTTTGTGAAATGGCACAAGTTCAAGTACCTTTCTTAGCAGCAAGGGAGAGGGAAGACACTTCTGCTTGGTTTTTCAAATCAATTTTTTGTCCTTCATTTACCAAAGTTGCAAAAGTAACTAGTTTAAAATGGGATGGCTCTCTCCATTAGTATGTAAGTGCTCCACCATGTCTTTCTTCTTGTATGAGAGAAACAGAGAATAAAAAGAAATCTCATGTACATTTTAGTTGAATCTTGGCCCAACAGAAGGCAACAGACATTAAACCCTTGACTTTAGTTTTACTACACTGACTGTTAGGCCAAGATGTATGCATGCTACTGCTTTATTACTCTTGCAAGGTTAAATGTCCAGTTTTGAACTTTGAATTTTCCTGAAAGTAATTCTGTAGAAAAGAGGCTACTGTCTTTGATGTTGTTTTCTTTGGTATTAATTTTTTTTCTATGATATAAAGAAGAAAAGTTTCTGAGAATTTTTAAAAAAAAAAATCATTTCTCCTCACCTGTGAAATCATATTTCACTGACATAAATCTTGAACCTTCTGTGAGGATGTTTATCTAGTTATAATAATTTCATCTTTATTTTTTATTTTATATGTCTACTCTACTTTGTTCTTGCAGAATACCTTCCTTATTGGGGAAATAAGGGATTTCATGTTCAAGATAAAAAGAATTGGGAAAAGGGGTAAGAGTTCTATCAAAATAAGTCAGTACTGCTCCCTCCTTGCTTAGGGGAGCTAGGTGGGAAATTATTGATCAACAAGTATCTTAGCGCATGAGTTTCTGTGCTGCTGAATAACTCTCAACCATATCTGAGAGCTCTTGTGCCAGACCAACCATGACTGTGGGCCTGGTAACTTGCAGATAGACGTGAATTTTAGGAAGAATCTTTTGATTCTGAGGCTAGGTCTTTGCCCGACTTACTTAAAAAATTAACAAGGGATTCTAGAATTTCCTGACCAGGGGTTGTAAAAAGATTTGTATTTGGGAACATACTCTTATCTAAAAGAAAGCTGCAACCTGACACTTTAATCAACATCATGTGTCTGTGTCCTGCTTGTGTATGAAGCAGTGAGAAGTCTCTACTCATCTATTATGTTGTCCGAATTGTACTACTCAAGGATTAATTTGCTATCAAAGAAAGTCTTAGGAGTACTTCAAAACATTCCTTTAATTCTGTAACACTTAATTTGTAACAAGAACAAATTTAATCTAGTCTACTGTTATGTCACCTTTGTATAGACCTTCTGCAATTCCTCATTTTTTTTTTTTTTCAGTCCTCATCCAGTCTGGAGTTTGGAGCTAGTTAGTGCTTGTATTGGTCATTTAATTCAGTTCTGACAAAACAGACATCTTCCTTATAGCACATAAAATATTATTTGCTGATGCTGAAGAAATGAAGACCCCAAGTGAATAAGAAGAGACACTTTTTATGCCCACAACCAAGTCATGCTGTGCTCAGGTAACAGCTTAGGACGCATTGGTGCAGACTGCCCTGCACTGGCAGTGTTGATACCATCACATATGGAGCAGGGTGCCCACCATGTGTATTGTGAGGAACCATGACGATGCCATTCTACTGTAGCACACTGAGCCTGCCTAGTCCCTCCTCCTGCCTGCTCCATGCAGGATAGCGTTACAGCTTAAAATGGAGCTCCACTCGCTGCACACTCATGGAAATTCTCCACTTCTTTTACTGACAAGGGCTTTCTGCTCCTTCTCCTGCTACTGGTGCTTCTGCATCTCATCAAATGTTGGCAGAGGGACACTGTGGGAATATCTTACGCAGATGGTTCCAGATAAGTGCAGTTTGAAGAAGTTGTGCCCTTAAGAAGCTACTGCTCCCGTATACTTAGTTCATGGCCCTTTGCCTCAGCTTCCTCTGAGTTTCAGAGTTGTGAATCAGGTGACTGTACTACATGTAGGTGGGAGATTTACGGTAATGGAAACCCCACCTGGTGAGCTATTAAGTCCTTCATTTCTGGAATAACTGTAGTTGGCAACTCTTATTCCCTTCAAAGTCTTCTGCTGAAATCTGTTGGACATACTTTGGCACAATCTCGCAAAAACTGAGGTACTTGTTTCTGTGCAACATGACAGTACCAGACTCCTCCCAGTCACTTAGCTATTAATTTGAGATGGATTCACAATAAGTTGTCTAGTTATAGAGATCTGCACTGCTGTGCTGCAGACCTGCTACTACCTCTCTCTTTATTGATTGTGTCCTTAAAGTCATCCTTAAATGCACTTCATTCATAGCTCTGTATGAAGTCTGTCTCATGGCCTTACATAATTTTTAGGAATTGACTATCATGTATTTGTCAGTAGGTGTTGTGGCTGTTGCTGTGAGCTGTACTGAGCACCACTTGCCCAGAGAGCGCAGCCCTGGACCTCACAGGCTTTGAGTTTCTTCCTGCACTGCTGCAGGGTTGCTGTGGGATGGCAGTCCAGCAGAGAGCCCAGGTTTGCAGGCAGCTCAGTAACTGAGTGGGTGCCAACACTGAGGTCATATGAGAGTCATTGCTCCTTTACTAGCAAAATCTGTGTTGGGAAGCTGCCAAACTGCATTCTGGACTTTTTGCAGTATGCCTGGATACTCTTGTCTAGCAGACATATTGTCTGCATGGGAAGTAATACAGGAATATACATATATATCTGCCACCTGCACGCTGAGGTTTGTTCTAGTTCGATGAATACCATATGGGCCTTTGTGACCAGAGTGGCAGCTACCTGCAAGCACCACATACACCATATCAACAAGTACTCCTATTAAATTCTTCTCACATCAAGACAAAGTAGAAACAAGAATGACTATCCCAAGGTTTCTTCTTATATTCGTAAAATATACAATAACACCTCAAAATAGTGCTTGAAGCCTAAAACAAACATCTTTCCTCACCATATCAAGCACAGGCAATAACTCAATAAAGCTCCCTGACCTGAGAAAGGGAAGTCAATGAGGAGTCTTGTATCCAATTACATTCTTTGGCAAGACTGAGGTGCTTTGGGCTGATAGTTATCCTCAGATTTAAATGTTACTTTGGTCATTCAAGACAACTATGTTGTGTATTGTGAATTACTTTGTGTGGTTTACCCCTGACGGGTCTCATATCTGGCAAGATTCTGGGGTAAGTGTTCCCATCAAACTGTGCCTACTGCAACATGCAGTGCCTTAGATCCTCTGAAACAGTAGCATATATAGGCTTTCATTAGTGCAGAGTATGTCTAAGTACCCTCTAGCAAACTGTGATTTTGCTGCAGTTAGCGAATTGAAATCTGATAATTTGGGTTTTTTTCAACCAAATACTGTAGTATTCTTTTCACTGATTATTTCTGCTAAAAACATTTCTTGTTAGTGCACTTCAGCAGTCTGATGACATAAGTATTAGTAATGTTTATTTCTTAAGATACTCCCTTGTAAAGTTAGTATTTTGACTACCTCCATATAGAAAAAACCCACCCCTAATCTAAACCAGAACCAAACCAATATTAAAATATGCAAGCAATTAATTTCTTATTAACAGCACATAAAATGACAATATATATGAATCCAAACAAGTCTAAGTCAAATATATAATAATTTAACACTTGAGACCTATGCTAAATATAAATTTCACACGTTACTAATAGATAGATGAGACAAATTCAAAAACAATGTATTTGAGAGTGAAGGTATATAGGAATATATTAAAAATGCTTTCAGAAAAAAAAACACATAAATAGACACATCTCACTAGGCTTAACAGATTTTTGTAATTTATTAATTTTGCACCTATTTTTAATTTGTCCTAGCCTTATGAATCTTCTTTGCAAAAAACAAAGTTATTTGTACAACCTTTTTCATTTACAGACCCATTTTTTACAGATATTACTATAATCTTATTAATAAATTGTAAACCAAATATATTCTAATTGTGTTTGTAAAAGTATGTGATACTTTTCTTTTGTATTCATGTCTGCGTGATAGTTTTTGTTATGTAAGAGCATAATCTTATCTTCTTGTTGAACAATTAGTTTGACTAAGACAGTGCATAAGAACCAAATACACTCTATTTCCATTATTTCTTAAAACTATTGGAGTTGTATTTTGATTGCCAAAAGTTACGTGACAGAATCTTTTAAAGGAACCCTGAAGAAACTACTCATTCCATCATTATGCAGCTATGAAGAACATAATAGAGAATTTTTCACCGTATAGAAATGTGTCTGCCTTCCCACCATATATTTCAAATTTAAAAAACCCTGAAAATGGAAGCATATCTTCTAAGAACAAAGAGGAATTTAAGCAAATAAAGCATAGTTGCCACAATTAGAATCCTGATTCACACCAGAAAAAATGTTCTAGAATCCTTCATTCACATATTTCAGCTTAAGTTGGTTATTTGAAGTATTGGGAGCCTAGACAGGGAGAGGATTAGGATACTTTCTGACATTTGGTACTGTATTTTGGTTGCTTGGTTTCTCATAATGGTGAAAAATTCAATCAAATTGACATAAGAAAAACGAAGTAGGAAAATTGCTGATGCTACTAAGATTTTTCAATTTTCTACAAGAACGGCTTTCATAGTGCAGTGTACAACTATCCAGAATAACACTTTCTAACCGTGTTCATCATATAACTTTGTTTAAAATAACCCCTGAATTCACAAAATACATATTCTAAAGAAATCATAGAAATATGTTTTTCTTCCATTCTTCTTTTTACAGTTGTACAGAATTAGCCTGGAAAGCAGTTTTACATATATTCACTTTTGGTATAGTTTTTAATTTGCATCTTGCTGCTTGATGCCTTCACTTGACGGGTACAGTATGACGACAGGTAATAGCTACAATAACAGTAAAACAGTGATCATTACTGCTGGGACTAGAAACACCCATGATTGCCTTTTTTTTAGCTTTCCTCAGCTGGAAAGTTTTGACATCTGCTGGTTTGGGACATAGCTGAACAGCTGTCAGCAGTGGGGTAGCTGCTTTCAGCAGCAGTTGGCGAGATGGCAGGGTGCCAGCTTGTACCATCTGTGCGCCTGACATTTCATTCTAATTAACAGTAGGGTTAATTGTTCTGGCAGGCTCAAATGTAGTGTCTAACATTACCCAAGGGAAACATGTACAAGTGCAGGAGTGGCAGGGAGCTGGGGACAGCGTTGCTAACAAACCTATTGAGGGAGAATGGTTAACAACTACTGATGATTTTACTAGCTGGCCACATGCAATAAGGCTGAGGTATTTTTTTATTCTGATGAATTATGCCAAGCCTGTAATGATGTAGAAGAAATCAAGCTTTGAAAGGCTGAGACTGCTGCCTTGGGGCAATTGAGAGGGAACAATTTGCATGTTATTACTGCATATTCATACCTAATTGTGTTAGGCTTTGCTAATAGAGCAGAATGACAGTATGAAAAATCGAGCAACTGCTTTATAGCCAACAAAGCTAGTGTTTTTTCCCTACACTATGAGTGCTGAATGATCATTTAGACATTTAGTTGTTCAATATGACAAGCCTACCATTTGTTAGCTTGACATATAGTAATTTATAAAGGAGTATTCTAATTTTACTTTTAGTTTATTCTCATTTTATACAGTATTCATGGTAACAATTTGAATGGGGATATTCATAGATATTGTGAGTAGTTGTGATTCAAATAAAACTATTTTGATAAAGTATTTCCATTGTTTTATGATTTATTAATTTTAATGTTTAAATAGCTTTTTCAGATGTTAATATAACATAAATGAGAAGTTGATGAGAAATCTCTATTATGATCATGTTGCTACATACTGATTTAGCTAATCTTTTTACATTCCCATTAAGACCCCTATTAAGTGTGTCAGGGCTGTGGGTTGGTTTAAGAAGTTCAAATAATACCATGCCAGGCCTATAGATTCTAAATCCAAAAACAGTGATATATTCAATTTAGGCTGAGTTACAATCCAGCATGAAAGTATAAATATCTCAAAACATCAAATAGAATGCATTTTTTGGTCACATATATTTATGCAACAGTACAAAAATAGACTTGCCTCTTCAGAAAAATTGTACCTCAGTTTCACTCTTAAGTTATTAGTGGTTTACCTCAGTTCTTATTCCCTTCTTTCATACTGTTCCATAGGCATGACTAATACTCTAGAAAACATTGCTGCAGGTCACATCACACACATTAAAATGCGACCAGTTTCTGAAAATTTGAAATTACTAGCTTAACTGTTAAAAATGCTGAAAAAGTTGATAGTGATACCAGACATGATATAACACTCATGAAGGAAAGCCAGAAATAAGATTTTCAATAGCTCTTAAGTAATTTTGGAATCTAAATTACTTGACCATGTAGCCAGCCTGAACTGCACAGTAGCTGACAGAAAACTTTTCTGAGGGAAGGGCCCTTAGTTCGTTAGTGTACTGGTTAATCTTAGAAACAGGAGACGAGATTGTCAAAACTCAGACACAAGAGAGGGAATTAGAAGAAACTGGGGAGGAGTTTCAGTTTGTGTGCTTTGTTGTTGTAAAAATGAAAGAAGTTTTTAATATTCTGGGTGAAACTTGAGATTTAAAACCGATTTATAGTACTTGGCAATTGTTTATACAAATGTGGTGCTTCCTTCATGGAAGAGCATTGTACTGAAGGTAGTTTATACTTGATTATATATGTAGTCAGTAGACACATTTGTCCTTCATCTACTTTGTTTATATGCAAAAATATTTCCAACATATGATGATATTATTGTAGTAATACCTATTTTTATGACTAATGTGTTTTATGCAAGGCATTTAAATACTGTAATCTTTGCAATTGAATACAATCTTCCAGTAGATCACTACATGATTAAGTACATGTAATATGGTTGTATTCTAAACCTGTGGTTATTCATCAGTATTGTTTTTTTAACTTTAAATGTGGAACCTTACAGCAAAACTGCTAGTTGGGGGGTTTATTTGTTTGTTTGTGGGTTTGTTGTTGGTTTTGTTGTCTTTTTTAAGGAGATTCTGAGTTATGAAGAAATCAGATGAAAACAGGAAGGCTGGTGTTGAGCCTCTGATACTACAATGGCAGCAAGGGACAAGGTGACTGCTACAAGTAGGAATACTCTTAACAAAGTCTCATGGGTATAAGACATCTCATTGGGTAGATTTATAATTTTTACCTTTCAAATAAACCAAAGGACTTAATGGTTTATTTCCTTTCAAAACCAAAAATACTCAACTGGTTATGTTTACCTGGATATTACAGAGAATGTCACTGAATATATATGAACATCTTTAGCAAATCAACATTCTGAAAATGCCTAGAGCTAATGTAATTTATTATGCATGGAAGAAGATGCTAAATATAGTGGCCTTCAGCAGAAAATAATAAAATGGTTTGATTAGATTTAATTTAATTATTGTTATAAGTGAAAATCCCCTATTCCAGCCTTCTCTGCCCTTCAAAGAATTTCTCCTGGAAGAAAAGCAGTAAAAAATCCACTCACCAGATTGAAAAATGACGTTAGTCAATGCCGTTATGAGGTCTTGTCCACTCATTTCCTTTTCTTCTTTTATTTTGAACTGTAACAGCTGAGTTTCAGTTCTTTGCCATCTGTACTCTCAGTGTATATCTAATCTGCTGCCTTCCTGACCTCCTGGTGGAGAACATTTGCCAAGACTCTACAAGACTGAAAAGTTAAATTAACTGAATGCAATTAAGATTAAGTTTAATGTTCATCTTTTAGGACTTACCAGGGAAGACTCTTTTACAGTTAGATTATTCTTGATTTGTGCTCTTGATGTATTTGACTCCTCGTTATTCCTTCCTGCAGGGAGCACTCCATTATACAGGTAGCTCTCCTCCTGAGCTCTCCGTTACACATTTCTTGTATCCAAATCTCATAATCATAGAAATTTTTTGTCATCACTTAACCTACAAAGCAAATATTTCCAGTCAAAACTATTATATTGCTATTACTTCTTTTTCCCATTGTCTTAATATCAGATAATAGGTAATCCGTGTGCTCCATCTTTTCTGAACAGGTTCTTGTTGGAGCAATTTTTAAATTTTTTTTTTGGTAGCTTCTTTTGCTTTTCATAGCATAGAAATTAATGGTTAATGTCTTTTTTTCTTTAATCAGAATTCTATCATATGCTATTTTCTCTCGTAAAGAAGATCCATGTCAGAATGTAAGTCACATCATATTTACATATAGTTTTCATTTTTCTTTTTCTTTCTCCTATACACTACCTTTTAAAAAATATATTTAATGCTGTGTTGCTTTCTGGATATTTTTGTGCTTATTTCTAGATGCTAATTTTATTTGGAAACTTTTGGACTGTGAAAAAAGTGAACAAGTTGCCTTTGTACTCGTTTTGATTAACAAGACCTGTTGGCTTTGAGGATTTTTTTTCTGTTCTGATTAGTGATGGATGTAAAAATAAAACTTCCTCTAAGAGGTTCTTTTGGGCATGACGATGGAGAGGGGACACAACGAATACTATTACTGATAATTTTTCTGTCTCACATTTTTCCTCAAGCACAAGTACAGCTAAATCATTTCATGCTGACACATCAACAATACTGCAGTATGGAAAAATCCTTTACTTTGAGGGTGAGGTGAATATAGTTTGATAGATGTGAGTGCTTGGCATGTCGTCTTCAATTGCCATCTAGAATTTTTTCATATTTTTTTTAAAAAACAAGGAAGAGTAGAAACAAGTAGAAACAATCATGGTGTGATTCTTGGGGTGTCCTGCACAAGGCCAGGAGTTGGACTTGATTGTCCTGATGGGTCCCTTCCAATTCAGCATATTCTATGATTCTAAGCCTCAAGAAACTTCATAATAGTAAAAATTTGGTTTGGCTGAAGTGTACTGAAACAGAGTTATATTGATTTTGGCTACTTCTGTTCTGTATATTTAGTTATCTGAACATGATTTTTGTTATTCAATATCAATGTTTTTGTCATGCTATAGTTGGAAGGTTTTTAATTTTGAATAATATTTCCCATACTAGAAAACTGTGGATTTTACTATAAATTGCAAGAATATTTATTATTACCTTGATGCCAATTATATATTTTTGTTAATATTCCTAGTAAGTGTTCATACTGCAAGGAACGTGATACTAAACTGTGAATTTTGCTAACCTTCAGGTTTTGTGAAATTGTAATACCTTAAAATTACAGAGCATTTGAACTGCCCCGTCAATGGCTACAACTGAGAAGAGGCTAGCTCTATTTTCTTAATTCTCTTTATTTCCCTCCATCGGATATTTATATGTATTGATTGGATCCCGCTGAGCCTTCTCCCTGATGATGTCAGGAATTGGGTAGTTTCCAGGTAGTCAGTGCCTTCAACCTCTCCTCATAAGAAAGATGCTCCAGCCCCTTACTCCTCCTTGTGACTCTTTGCTGTCCAGTATGTCCTTGCCTCTCTTGTACTGTGGAGCATCATTTCCTGAGCTCACTGTAGACAGATGCCATTTCCCTCCTACTGTATCTGTAAGCAATCCCTACATCAGCTAAAACAATTCCTGGAAATTTACAGTTTTTTTCTAAATGCTCCCAGAATGGGGTTTAGCCTTCACTTGAGAATTTCCAGGGGTTTTGTCACAATCTCTGGTTCAAGCAGTCAAGATCAGTTAAATTAATCCATAAAACGACATAGGTAAAATGGGGTAATGTAGACCTGAATAAGAATGATTAATGAAACAAACTGTCAGGAACTGGCCTGCTTATCTGCTGTGGCTATTCCTCATAAATATAAGTATGAACTTACAATGACATTTTTTCGTTGTAAATGGAATGTTCATGATGTTGAATAGGATTGGGTAACCTGGTGTAGGATGAAAAAAAGAAAAAGCTAAGTTTACAAACTTTCAAATTCAGGACATTGTGAAAAATCATGAAAATAAAATGTTGTCTTGGGCGGAGGTTAATGCTGGAATGATGTTAAAAGTAGTGTCCCTCTATGCAGAGAATTAGAATCTATATTTTAGTGAAAATTTCTTAACATGGAACACAGTTATACATTCACAGGATAAGATTTGATCCTATTAAAAATTCTTTTTTGTTGGAGAGCTACAAGTAATGCCTTACTTACCTTTTTTTTGAGTCCCATAAGACTGAAGGTTTTGCATTGTACCAGTATTACGTAGGAGACAGTTTTATATGTAAGAGCTTAAAATTTACATAAACACCACAAATAGAGTATGGAGAATGAGAAAGAAAATTAAAGAATGATGGCTGATCTGGATCCATAATAAGATTGTAGATATTCTTGCACTGTTAGACTGAGGGTATCTCTTCCTGCCTGCTTTGACCTTATTGTTACATGTGCTGCATCGTGGTATCACTCTGGTACTTCAATTCCAGAAAAAAATATTGATATGCATCCTTTCCAAAGCTCCTATAGATGACTGTGTGCATCATTCACAAAGAACAACTTTTGCAAAAGAAAAACTCTGGTCTCCTTCTGGCTACAAATGCCCACATCTGGTATAAATCTAACTTTAATCAAGAAATAAGAATAGTTCTGTGCTTCTTACATATCTCTTTGCGTGTCATAGCTAAGCCAAAATTTGACTCTGCCCATTGTCTTCCTTCTTTCTAGTAAGTGTAAAGAAAATGATTTGGTGTGTTTGTTTGAACACTGAATGTATTCCAAAAAACTTGGGAAAATTTAAGACTGTATTTTAATGTCTGCATGCATACAAGAGACAAGATTCTTAAATATTGATAAAACCAATAATTTAGGGGAATTTCACTACTCTTTTCTAGTCACACAGAGAACCAAACTGTAATATTTTTCTTACTGTCTGATTATTGGTAACTGGTCATGGATTCATAATTCTGTTTGACATATATATATTTTAACATAAATAACCATAATATGGCTTTGCTTGCATTGCCATTACACAAATTACATCTGTTTAAAGACATTTTGGCTAGAGTACATTTAATATTAAAAGGATATAGCTGTCCTTTTTTTCTTCTTTTTATTCATATATCTCTTTATAATTGATTAATGTTCATTTGGATGAATAATTTATAGCTCATATAGCTCCTGGCTTATTAATTGTTTAATTTTGGAGGAAGTAACTGAGTACTAAGGAGAAATAAGTTGTCATTCAAAGGGACACATTAAATTTAAATACTCCATTGATGCACAGAAGTGGTCAAAGTAGTTCTTATATTTAGTACCATTCTTGTAAAGAAGAATAACGATAATGAAGATTAAAGAATATTAGTTTTGTTTTTTTTTTTAGATAGGAGAAGCATTTAATAGCATATGATTTGGCAAATTTTATGACCCTCTTTGGTTTTGTTTTTCTTTGTACGTCTTTTTTTTGCATCGTTAGTTTTCTCTGCAAGGCCAAGCAGAAAAAGAAGCAAATTGAATAAGCGGTTCTCACAGCTAATAACAAACAAGATTAAATACCCAAATGATTAAATGATAAAATTAACCTTAAGTGTAGATAAGCTGTTTTGCCTTTGCAATTGAAATTAATCTCAAGATATATTTAGATCAAAGGATCAGAATTTGAATCAACATTGAAAAGGTACTTCACTTGAGAACCTGTGGCACTTAATTTTCCATTTGAGTAGATCAAGAAAAGAAGTTCTTCCTCCTTATAGAGAAGTAGCTAGTGTTGTTTAACACTTTGGATTTGGCTAAATGTTGTGGTCAATGTATGAAGATGAAATGGTTTTGGAAGATTTTATTTTAAGAATCGCTAATATCAACAACTTCTCACTATTTTTATGTTATGATTTTACACATGCTATCTTCACACATTTAACTTCACCTTATACTTCGTGAGTGTGCTTTTTATAGAACAGTAATTAATTAAAGACAGAATCTGTCCAGGGATCTTGTGTCTTGGCTTTCTGTTGTAGTTATATTGCTGTTCTTTGAAAGATCTGAATTATTTATTTTTATTACTAATGGGAAGGAAGTAAAAATAAAAGTCAAATAGCCTGCAGTTGAAGTTTTTTCTTTTGATCTTGACATTTAAAAACTGGAAAGTTATTATATATCATGAAAAGCAGGTAATGTTATATCTCCCTCTGCCAAAACCCAAAAATTGTTAATGAGATGCATATATTATTTCCTTTTCTCTACTTAGAATTGTTAGTATGTTCTGTAAGCACATATAATAATCCAAAAATAATTTGCATTTTCCCCGTTTTCAGAGCTGCATGTCTTACATTCAAAAGTAGAAAGAAAAGACATTGGGAAATGACATATGACATATTCTTCACTGCTATACAAAATTGTTAGAAAAAGTAAAATACCTTGCATGTCTGTTATCTTTACCATTCTCCTATCCTTATGAACACTACAGGAATCTCTCTTTTACAGCAAAGAAAACATATCAAGAAGGCAAATACTTTTATGTTAGTCATGGTCTCAAACAGCAGGAGGTCTTCATATGATATGACACCTGAAGGCCCTTTAAGTTCTGAGTCTATTACTAGACACCCGTTCAACTTCTTTTCCAGAAGCATCAGGTGTACACAATGGCTGGACTAGCAGGCATGATTAGGTCTCTGAAATCATCTTTCATAGCTCTGGCTTATGAAGAAGAAGTGCCAATTCTCAATAAACCCTCAGAGCAAGGTTCCCATAGGACTTAGCAGCATCTCTAAAAGGAGAACTCCAGGGTGCAGGCTCATTACCATACCATCCAATCTCACAGTGCTAACTTTTTTCCCCCCCGGACCATTATTCTTTGCAGTGCCAACTAATTCTCCAATTATCAAGTGTTCTATAAAACAAGTAATTGCAGAAGGACATCTCTTGAAGATACAACAGCCTACAGTCCAAATGTTGCATTCTTTAACCCTTCAATTCACATAAGAGCAGCCTGTATCATTGGCACTTACAGCACATAATAGGTCTTTCTCAAACTGAAGACTCAGTTGACTGAGACCTCAGCTATTGTGATTTCTGGGACTAATGAGACTCTACTGACTATAACACTACTTATGTTTTCTGAGGTAGGATAAATTCAAAGTCAAGGAATCTCTCAATTTTTTTTTCAGGAAACTCTAAGCCCTATATCTAAAAAGTGCCTCACAAATTTGTATGTCTAGGAGAGGCTACAGAAAAAGAGAAATAATATAAAAATGAACAGAATGTGTTTTTTTAAAGAAAATTGAAGGGGTTTTTTTAAACATATAACCTCATACCTTAACTAATGTTAAGCAGTCTCAAGTGGGGAAATACCAGAAACTTTGAATTCGGGTGACATACATGAGGAGAAGGAATTTTAGGAATAGCAGGGGTATATAAATGTGATTTAAGACTCAGAATTTCTCTGTCGATTTTTATAGCTTTCAAGTGCCTTGCAGTGTTAAGTAAAATAATATTGTTTCCT
The DNA here is from genome assembly GCF_003945595.2 of Pipra filicauda. Classification (NCBI taxonomy): domain Eukaryota; kingdom Metazoa; phylum Chordata; class Aves; order Passeriformes; family Pipridae; genus Pipra; species Pipra filicauda. The sequence continues at coordinate 337,171 of NW_024104482.1, forward strand.
CCTCCAATAATGTTCACTGACTTCTTTCTAAACATATTGGCACGTATGACGTTTTTACTGGAGTGCCCTGCTGGATGGTTACAGGCTCTTCAGGAGGGATAGGCAGGGGAGATGATGTGGAGCAGTGGCACTGTGTGTAATAGAAGGGTTAGGATGTATGGAGCTCACAGTGGGCAGTGGCACAGTTCAGAGCCTCTGGGTAAGAATCAAGGGGCAAACAAATAATGCGGACGTCATTGTGGGCTTCTGCTATAGATCTCCTAGTCCGAACCATGACGCTGATGAATTATTCTTTGAGGAACTAAAGGACACTACCAAGTCAATTGCCCTTGCCCTTTTGGGGGACTTCAACTTGCCAGAAATGAACTGGGAACATCATGCAGCTGGTGCAACCCAGGTCAGGAGATTCTTAAAAAACCTGGTTGATAGCTTTAGGGAACACATCCTAAGGGAGCTGACTTGGAAAGATGCTCTCCTTGATCTACTTCTTGTCAACAGAGTGGATCTTGTGAGCAAAGTGGAGATTGGTGGCCCTCTTGGCCACAGCAACCATGAAGTGGTCAAGTTTAAAATCTCTGTTGACTGGAGGAAAAGTGCCAGCAAAAACTCAACTCTGGATGTGAGGAGAGCAGACTTCAGGCTGCTCAGGGAATTAGTAAATAATGTCCCCTTGGAAAATGTTTTTGCAGGTGCTGAGGTCCATCAGTGCTGGTCACTTTTCGAACACCACCTCCTAAGGGCACAGGAGCAGGCAATTCCCAAAAGCTGGAAGTCAAGGAGGCAAGGCAGAAGGCTGGCTTGACTCGACAGTGATCTTCTCTTGGAAAAAAGGCAAAAAAGATAGGTGTATGCTCAGTGGAAGCAAGGTCAATTGATATAGGAAGAACACAGAGATTCTTCTTGCAACTGTAGGGAGAAAATTCACACGGCCAAAGCTGAACTGGAGTTGAAGCTAACTAGAAATGAGGGGTACAATAAAAAGACTTTTTTCAAATACATTAAGGGCAATGGGTAGTATAGAAATGTCACTGGCCTCTTCCAGGATGAGGATGGTCACCTCAAAAACAGGGACAGAAACAAGGCAGAAGTATTTAATGCTTTCTTGGGTTCTCTCTTCAACACAGATGACAGACCAAGGGAGTCTCAGTGCCCTGAGCTGAATGACCATGACTGCGAGAATGATCAGCTGACCCTGAAATTGTGTGGGATCTATGGCTCCTGCTGGATCCCTACAAATCTATGGGTCCTGAGGGAATTCATTCCAGAATCATTAAGGAGCTGGTTGGTGTCATTGGAAAACCTCTCTTGATGATTTCTGAGCAGTCTTGGGAATCTGGAGAGGTCCAAGCTTACTAGAGGCTGGCAAATGTCCCAATTTTCAAGAAGGGCAACAAGGAGGACTCTGGAAACTACAGACCTGTTAGTCTTGCCTCAGTGCCTGGTAAAGTTATGGAGAAGATTATTCTCAGGGATATTGAAAAACAATTGAAAGACAACGCAGTCATCAGTCACAGCCAACACAGCTTCATGAGAGGAAATTCCTGCTCATCAAACCTGATTTCCTTTTATGACAAGGTAACCCACCTAAATGATCGGGGGAAGCCAGTTGATGTGATCTTTTTGTATTTCAGTAAAGCTTTTGATACTGTCTCTCACAGGATCCTTCTGGACAAAATGTCCAGCACACAGCTGGATAAACACATCATGTGATGGGTGAGCAATTGGCTTACGAGTTGAGCACAGAGAGTAATAGTGAATGGGGTGACATCACTGGTGACCTGTCACTAGTGGGGTTCCTCAGGGCTATATCCTAGGACCTGCACTCTTCAGCGTCTTCATAAATGACTTGGATGCAGGACTGGAAGGGATACTAAGCAAGTTTGCAGATGATACAAAACTGGGAGGAGCTGTTCGACTCCCTCGAAGTCAGGGAGGCCCTGCAGAGAGACCTCAATAAATTAGAGGACTGGGCAATCACCAACCATATGAAATGCAAGGAGAGGTGCTGGATTCTGCACCTGGAATGGAGCAACCCTGGATGTTCATACAGACTAGGAAATGAGATGCTGGAAAGCAGTGCCACGGAAAGGGACCTTGGGGTCCTGGTTGATGGCAAGTTGAATATGAGTTGGCAGTGCCCTGGCAGCCAGCAGGGCCAACCATGTCCTGAGGGGTATCAGGCAAAGCATCGCCAGCCAGTCGAGTGGGGGGATTGTCCTGCTCTGCTCTGCACTGATGCAGCCTCACCTGGAATATTGTGACAGTTTTGAGCACTGCAATATAAGAAGATATTAAGCTCTTAGAGAGTGTCCAAAGGAGGGCAACAAAGATGGTGAAGGGCCTTGAGGGAAAGCCATGTGAGGACTGGCTGAGGTCACTTGGTCTGTTCAGCCTGAAGGAGACTGAGGGGAGATCTCATTGCAATCTACAACTTCCTTACGAGGGGAAGAAGAGGGGCAGGCACTGATCTCTTCTCTGTGGTGACCAGCGACAGGACCTGAGGGAATGGCCTGAAGTTGTGTCAGGGGAAGTTTAGGTTGGATATTAGAAAAAGGTTCTTCAACCAGAGGCTGGTTGGGCACTGGAACAGCCTCTCCATGGAAGTGGTCACAGCACCAAACCTGACAGAGTTCAAGAAGTGTCTAGAGCATACTCTCAGGCACATGGTGTGACTCTTGGGGATGATCCTGTGCAGGGCCAGGAGTTGGACTCGATGATCCTTGTGGGTCATTCCAACTCAGCTTATTCGGTGATTCTGTGATTTTAGCCTTTTCACAATGTTTTCTTGATTGCATCCTATGTATTCTGTCTCTCAAGTTCCAACATATTCATGTACAAATAAACAGTGGAGTTTTTCAGAACAGTTGGTGAAGCGAGTTCCAGAAAAATATTAGAGAATGATTTGACATAATTGTTTGAAAGGAGATTAAATAATGTGTGAAGTTTTAGGTATAGGAGAGTGGTCCAAGAAAAATGGAGCACTTCACTGAAACATGTCTATTCCTTTGAGCTGTCCTCTAAATCCTCAAAGTGGAAACAGACAGGCTACTGGGAATGGAAAAATCTTGTGTTGAGAAGGAAGGACCAAAATATATAGACTAAGAAACAGAGGAAAATTATTTGATAAAGTTGAACTCATGTCCTGAGGAAATTCAAGGATAGTTTTCCTTAATAGGAAGGCAGATTTTGTATTGTTGAAAAGATCAGGGTGCTATGCAATGCAGAAAATAGTTGTGGTGGTATTTAATCTCTTTTAGTGAGATAACATTTGAAAACAGGAATGGTTTAGAGAGGCAGAGTGTTTTGTTAAAGCTTTCATAGGTTATTACATGATAGTAAATTAAATTTGAAATTAAGAATATGTAATGTTATATCAGTTAAATTTACTGTAAAGACCTAGTAATGTATCTGGAAAACACTAGCTTGGTAAATACAATTTCTAAATCTTTTGTTCTTACAGAGACACCTAAAATTTATGATCATAATTGGTACATTATGATTCTACTTAGGAGAAAAATTCAACCAAAATTTAAATCTGTTCTAGTTGAACCAATGTAGTTCACAAATGTAAAAAAATTATTTTTTGTAGTTACCCTTTAAGTTCACTTAAACCAACAAGTTGGTTTTCACCTGCTTTACAAATACTAACTACTTAAGAAATGGTGGCAGGTAAAGGGTGGAAAGAAGTGTGAGTCCTTCTGGATATGTCTTCTGTTGTGAACAAGCAATGTTGGATACAATTGCCCAACTGTCCTTGGAGCTTTGAGGTTAACTAACAACTTCTTGTAGTTAGATCCCTACTGTTTCCAAGGTAATTGGTCCACCTTCCCACATTCGTGCAGAAATCATGCTTCCCTGGAAAGTCAATTCGAGCTACCTGACATTAGACAGCATTTTCACAGGCATTTTGTTAAAGATCAAGAAACTGTAACCTTAGAGAAGTGGGCCCTAAAAGTACAGTCTTGATAATTTCCTGCCTCGTGGTGTTTCCTTGCTATGATGAAAAAGAAGTAATAACTCTCTTAAGAAGCAAAATGCAATTTGTGATGGCAGTTTGCATCTCGCTCTAAGTCAAAATATTAGATAACAGGCTACTTGAGTATCTGGAGTCTGTCACAGTGTGGAGTAGTGAAGGGGTTTCTTACAAGACAGTAGACTAGAATTGTTGGTTAATGTACAAGTAAAATGGACAGGAGATACCTACTTAATCTTAAGATCATGCACAGCTCTTTGTGAGTGCAGGACCCAAGCTGTATGGTCAGTAGAGCTAAGATGTAGTATAGAGACACCTGTACAAATGTGGAAAAAGTTCAAAGCTAGCTCATTTTTTCCACTACATTAGAGAATTTATATTTTTTCTTTACTAAAGCAAAAAATCCATTAATCTAGCAAGTACCTGCAGCCCTGATATCTATACTTCTAATCATTATAGAATCTTCACCTTTTTACTCCTTAATATTTTATATCTAAAATATTTGATTTGTTTATGTCCCACCAGGGAAATAAACCCACCTCTTATTTTCCCCTCTAAGACCGTGCTAGTTGAGATGTGGAAGTCTTTCCTTTATTTTTTCTCTTTGACAATTATGGCTATAAAAAACCTTTTTACTTTTTTTTTTCTGCTTAAATAATGTCATACCAATTCACAGTTATTGCTATATTATCACTGTTTTAACTATTGTTTTTAAATTCTGTGGGAAATCTATGGGATCAATGAGAATATATAGATTTTGCAAAAGGTATCTAGAAGAACTTAATCTAATAGAAATCCTTTCTCTGTTTAAGTGCTGTGAAAAATGTAGCTTGATTTACTGGATAGTCAAAGAAAAGTGCAGAAAGTGACCAGTAGATGAAAAAGGGATTGTAGACTCCCTCTTTGTGGTTTCTCATTGTGCTCATCTTGATGCAGCTTGCAATTTCATGCTCAAGATTTGTAGTTAACACTGGAACTTTTCTCAGATGAAAGGAAATTCCATCAATGTTCCACAATGGAGCAGAAGAGAAATAAGATGAAATTAGTTCACATGAAATCCACTCTCTTTTTTTTCTTTTTTTTTTTTTTTTGGGCTGAGGTAAACAGTAGGTGGGCCTTTTCCAGTGTTCATTTGAGTAGGTATTTGTTCTATCCCCACCTCAAAAATAAGTTTGTATGAGATTTTTTTCTAAAATGAAATGAGACTTGGGCCAATGCTCAGATATTTTGTGGTATACCAGCACTGTATAAAATGATGGGAGATCAGATTTCTTCCATTACTACACTTGAGAAAGGAAATCACAACCTTGATTTTGTGCCACTGGTAACTCAAGGGCAAAGAGGCATTAGAAGCATTTTGTGTATTTTTTAAGTGCTCTTTTACAATTTTTTGAGGTGTCAGACTCTTTAAGAATAACGCTACTGCTTAGGTGAAACTCTTTCCTTAAGTCTGTGTTCAACTATCTTTCTGCACTGATTAACTTTGCCGTAAGTAAGACATTAAATAGCCTGTAGAAAATACTCAAACAATTCCAACTGGAACTGTTTTCAGGTTTCTGACTAGCAGCTGCCGTTCTCATCCCTAGGACATTAATCCAGCTGAATGGGGTATCAGTCTGCTGTATTAGAACTGTTATACCTTTACAAGATCAACAGAAACTAGTTCTGTGGTCTTATAAAAACACTAAAGAAGACTTTTCTAGCATCTGTTAGATCCTTCACCTTCTCCTTGATAAGCTTATTCCACATTCTTTTTTAATGCAATGATTAGAGGTTGTTAAATTATTAGATTTATTTGAGAACTCACCAGTCAAATGGTTTCTCAATTTATCACTGCATTTTCAGTTGTCAGTTATTTAATTTAATTTTTAATAAATCAGTGATTACTGTTATTTTTCATTGTGTGAAGGAATGGGTACAACTGAGAAACTAAAATAAAAGTCAGGATTTTCATAATTAAAGTTATGAAAACCATAAGAGTGTTTTTGTTCTATAAAAGGCATGGTATTGTTTTGATGGGGTTTTTTTTGGTTGGTTGGTTGGTTTGTTTTCCTTTTTTTAGAAAAGAATGTATAAACAGTGGTATGAAAGTATTTTTGCCAATATTTTTGAAAGATGTATCCATTTATGTACTGCATACACTCATACTTTTGTACATCTGTCACTCTGACTCACCTGACAGATGCAAAAGAAAAAGACAAAAAAACTAGCATGAATTTCATGCAAATAGAGTTACAGAAAGTGTTTTATATTACAGTCATATAAGAAAGTATGCCATTTTGTAAAACAAAACTTATAAGATGTGAAGTTCCTCTGAGAGCATCTTTAAAAAAGATAATTTAAAAATAACTTTTAAAACATATTTGGTTTCTGCTGTTATAGTTTGAGTAGCTCTCCAAAAAAAAGCATCAGGCTTATTTCTTCAATTCTATGTGAAGATTACAATGGATGTAAATACTAAAATGAAATAATAGCTGAAGGAGTCCACCAACCTCCTATTTTTTTACTGGTTATTTTCTACAGTATCTCACTTTTATATATTAATATAATTAAAGTAAGAATGTCAGCTCCTGCTTTGGGCCTAACTTGGCCTTTATAAACTAGCCTTACTTTTGAAATTTGTCAGTATGATTAAAAATTAGGTATAATTTTAAAAACAATGTTAAATATTTTTTTTCTAGGCTGCTCTTTTCCTTTCACTCCTGAAGGTAATGTAAAAGGGAAGCTGTTTGGTGTTTGTTTAAAATGCATTTATGAAAAAGAATTGTTTTTTATTCTCACACCAAACTTCCTTGTAAAAATCTGAAAAATATCAAGAATTTTAAAAACCGGAGTGTATGCTTAAGTCTGTTGCATACAGTTCCATCCTGGCTCGTACATTACAGAGGTAGTTTAATCACCCATAAGAAATTACTAGCGTCTCTGTTCGTGAAGCATGACATTTCAATTGCACAGCCAATAAAAGAATTACATGAAGAGGGCTGAAATGATTTACTGTATGGAAAGCCACAAGACCAAGGTTACCATGGTGAACTACCTTTCTGTGCATACAAGGTCAAGTGAGAGTGACCTGTCAGTGGACAACCTTCAATGCTAACATAGTAATATATTGCATCAACAATGGTTTGTTGATCAGCTTCTTAAATAATTACAAGCATTTTAATATTTGATATTTTTTCATTGCTGAATTTTTTACATGTGGACAATAAGGAATACAGAAATCTTCATTTTATGCTTCAGTAATAGCAGTTTAACAGCATTAGATGAAGATCTGTGTTTAGCAAATTTATATGAATTGTAGCTGTATGCAGTAATGTTTCTTTGGGTATGTTTAAAGGTTAAAAAAGGCTTACCAAGGATTTTCAGATATTTAATCTAGTCTGTATGAGATGCTAGTTGATGCTTTTCATATTTTCTGACTCTGCATTATTGTATATTGCAGGATTCTTCTTTCAGTTCCGATGGGGCTGCAGATAGGGAAGCAGGGAGCATTGCAAATAGTCTGTGTACAAATATTGTCAAAGAAAACATACAATTATAATTAAATGTTCAGAAAAAATAATCTGAAAAGCAGGGAGTTCATCTAATGGTTCTTTGAAAAATATTTTGTTGATGCATAAAATGAGAACTATACTAATAAATGTCTCTTGAATTACATATGCTGTAAGAAAATGAAACCCTTTGGGTTTATGAATCTTGGATTTAAAGAGGCAGTCATCAAATATTTAAGATGAAAATGCAGTAACACATGCTAGCTGTCATGTGTAAGTTTGGTGAATGTTATGACAAGGTTTTTAAAACATTCATAGTCAGAGTATTTTTATAAAAATGTTCATTAATTGAAACAGACATTCATATCTGGCAACCTGCGTTACAATTGAGATTTCTAGATACATGAGAAATCTTGGTAAAGCCAAGAAAACACGGGTGAAATATATAGCAATAATGTTTAAATTATACATTATAAGGCATACCTATCGGTATGTTGTCATATTACGCATTAAATTTAGTGCATAAATCAGGTTGTTATAATTCTGATGTCACCAAAAGGCACAAAATATGACAAACAGGACTAGGCATGTAGATATTATCATACTCAATAATTCAATGAGTATTTGTTTTATGTAAATTAACTCCTGTTAATAAAAATTACACTCATTTATTTTTACCACTTCCATGTGATAATTAAAAAAATGTCCATTTTCTTGAAAATTGTTACAAAATGTGAATAATACATTTGTTTAATATCTTTATAAACAAGATCTTACCATCAGATTAGTTCTGGAAATGAAAGCGTTATTGATTTCTATAATAATTTCATAATACTGTTACATTGCAGTGCTGAAATGGCTAATCTCATTTTTGTGGAGAACTCTATGCATTTAAAGCAGTGCTTGAACTCTCACATACAGCATATAAACAATATTAATTTGATACAGGCTGCTATTGTTGAATCTGCAGAAAAAGAAGCTATCAAAATATGGAGAATGGAAGAGGGAGATTTTTTTTAACTGCAGCTTTTAACATAATGAACGCAACTATCTGTTAAAACAATGTTGTAGTACGGCGGTTTTTTCAATAAATTCAAGAATTTCGAGTTGTAATATGCCAAAATTTCAATATGATTTCGTTCTTCTTAGTTTGTATTTGAAATACATACCAACCTGAGGAAAGTTTAGAACTGTGATCTTAATAAATCCCTGAAATGTCTATGATTATTAGGCATTTGTAATAGAAGATACCATATATCACCTGACCTTGCATCTACTTTCCCATAAAAAAAAAAAAAAAGACAGGAAGCATATTATTACCTGCTTTGAATTCCAGAATACCAGGGTTAATTGAAATTTTTTTCTCTCTTTTTGTTTTGGGTTTTTTAAAATTATTTAATTATTTTTAATTATTTTTAATTATTTCATTAGTAGGAGAAGACTGTAAGACATAAGTTTGCAGTCTTACCAGAACATCATAAGACAGAAGTAAAGGTATGCGTATGGGAAAAGATTCAAGGCAAGATCTACCTCATGCTAAGGAGAATAAAACAGAGCTGAGAACACTTATCTAAGGGCTCCTAATCGAGTTAGTGAGCCCAATCATGGCAAATCTGTGGACATCTTGATAAGACACAGCACACAGGCAAGTTGTAATTCTTGAACCTAACCTGCTTCCACTCTTCATCACTAGATCCAACAAGCACATTGGCAGGAAATAAAAGACTTTTTGTCTTCTGATCTTTATTAAGAGTAGCTAAATAAGTACTTTAAGGTACCAGGCTTAGCTGAAGTTTAGTATGCTGCTATGGATGGTGGTCCCAACTGACCATCATGTCAGAGCACTTCTATTTAGTTGATTGTTAGTGGCAGGTGGCTCGAGCCACTTCTTAGGTCTGTAAAGTGGTAGAAATCAACAAAGACCTTTTTGCTGTGTGCTGAGAAACAGCAAATGATCATGAAGTGCATTTTGCAGCTCCCCTGGAATGCTATAGGACCAAACATTGAACACTGTGGAGCATGTACTCACTGGTGAAAACTCTTCCATTCACTTGCAGGACAGTTCACACAACATTCCTGTACTTTATGAAGGAGACCCAGCTAAACTGCCAACTGTATGATGGTCAGGTCATGATAGTACTAGGACTGTTGTCAGACAACATTGATTGACAAGCAATATTTTTTTGAGTGGTGCATAGAAACTAAAAATATGCAGACTAAGAAATGCCAATTTTTAAAATTATCTTGTGTCCATTGGCCACAAAAATAAGTGGATAAAATAAGTGGAATTATATTTGATGATCAGAAAACCATAGGCTAGATGGCATTAATCACAACTACAATGGGAATGAATGTGTACAATGTGGAAATCCCTCTGGTAGTCATAAATGCATAGGTTACATTTGTTTCTTATTCAAGATTGAATTAAAGAGAAATTTTAATTTGTTTTTAAAGAGAAAATTAAAAATTTACCAGAGAAAATGAACACAATAAGGAATTCATAGCAAACCTTCAGAAAGTTAACCCATGTTTTAATGTTCTAGAATATCAAGACTTTAAAATCAATCTGAATTTTCAGACTCCTTTGCTTACTGAAGGTATTAGACATTTACACTGACTGCTTCGGGCAGCTGAATATGTCCTGGAAATCTGGAGATATTCTCATTTCTTTGTTCAGTGTATAACAAGGCTTTTCTCCTGTCTTTGTTTTTTTGGAACTGCACCTTGACAAGATATTTCAATAGTACATGTAATTGACACAAGATTAGAAAAAAAAGGTTTGTTTGGTTGGGTTTTTTTTCAGTAGTTGTGGACCAGAGCAGTGAAATATTATTTAAATTCACAGTGAATTTGATTCAGTTGTCAGACTTCCAACTGAAGACCTGAATATGGCAAAATATATTTATATGTATTAAATTAACAAAATTTTAGTGTATCTCATTATTGAGATTTTGCCTCTTCATTGCACTCTCCTTCACTTTAAATTACACAAAGGTATTAAAGGTCAGATGAAGTTAATGATAAAAGAACATCAAAGTCACTGAACACTCTTGTTTTCCTCTTTATATGACAGTGCTCTAAATAATCAATTTAGGTATCCGTATTAAACTGAAAAGGTTATGATATTAAGCAGATAAGATTTAAGTGATATTTTTTTTTGGCTACCAAATCATTTAGAATATATGAAGGTGAAGCCTTGCGCCTCAGCCCGAGGGTGAAGGGAATAGGGACGCGACACTGCACAAAGGGTTCTGACGCAGTAGAAGGTCAGGGTGCAATGGCCAGTTTATTGAGGGGAACAAGAACTTATATAGGGTATGGGTAAGGGGAGGTCTGATAACTGGGATGGAGCATGGGATTGACACCTGTCATAGTTTGAAATTGGCCCCCCTGAGAGTTCAAGGGGCTCAGAGGTGATTGGGTGCCAGGACAGTGTTCCCTGGAGAACCACTCACCACTCATGTTGTTCGCTTCTGCTCAAAAATCATATATCACAGCACCGGAAAAGGTTGGCAGTGCAGTCTTGGTTGTTTTGCTGTTGGTGTCTGCTGTGTGTAGGTGGACAAGGCCAGGGGGTGGCTGGGCTCCCTGTGACCCCCCAACTCAGCCTTTGGCTAGAAGTAGAGTCAACATTTGGAGTGTGTGCTGTGGAAGAAGAATTCACAGCACCTGAGGTAAGAGGAGAGAGGCAGGCTTTGCAGCCAGGCCCTCTTCCCCCTCCTTTTCTGCAGTGAAGCTGTAGAGGGGGGTTTTTTCTTTCCCTCCACTGTAAGTGGAGGAGAGGCTCAACTTGAAGCTGAGCCAAGAGACTGGGCCGTGAAAGTAGGCCTGGCGCTCGGGAGAAGAGTCCCAGGCGAAATTGGAGACGAACCAAGAGCTCGAGAGTTGCCTGCCGAAGCTGACCGGGGGCAGCTGAGAACTGATGTGGAGGAATGAAGATTCCAGGATGTGGGCGCTTGATAAGCTACACTGCAGCAGCTTATGAACTGAGGTGAGACACCGAGAGGGAGAGATCACCAGCAGCAGGAGAGCAAGGACTCAAAACTATCTTCTCGGACTTCATGAGGAGGAGAGACTACAACAAACAACTGCTGGAACTTGGTGAGGAGGGAGTGTTCAGGAGCCCAGAACACTCCCACAGCAAAAGACTGTGTTACATATCAGCCTTAAAGGCTGCTCCTGGACTAAAGTTAAAGGAGGGGCTTGTAAGGACTGACTCATAGTAATGTAATATATATATATATATAGTTGCCTTTAGTTTGTATAGTATTTATTTGTGTAAATAAATGTATATACTTCCCCCTTCCCCTACAGAAGCCTCTGGCCTGAAAGTTTCTCTCCGGTGTTAGGATAAATTGTTGAGAAGGGGTGGGGGAAGCCTAAAAATTGGATTTTAGATTTCTAATGTGGCTCAAACTGCCACAATTTTTGGTGCCGTGACTCGGGTCTCATTGGCTGTGGGTAGAATTGGGCATGTTCAATGTACCCCCACAATTATTTGTATGTTAATCCCCTTTGTTTGTATTGTTCAGGGCTTGTCTGGACTTTCCCTCATGTTTTTCCCACCAAAAGTTGTTTGCTCCTTTGTTCTCCCTTGGTTTTCCTGCTCATCTCTCACTGGCTGGTGGGTTCCGCAGTGCAGAGTGAGCTCCCATTGGTCCCCTACCCTGGATACTCCTAAAGTTCCACCCATCTTCTCCATGTTCCCCAATCCTGCTCTCCCCTGAGGTGACACCAACACTGCTGCCAAGCTCACATTTAGGTGGTGCAGCTAACCAAGTCTTTGAAAGAATTGTTTTTAAAAATTCTAACATGTGGACATTGAATTCTGCAAAAAGTAATTTTAATTCGTAAGGCTATGAAGAAAATAATTGAGCAGCACTGATTCATTTTTGGTACTGTATAAACAAACACTTATTTTAGATATTAATGAATTTGTAGTATATTCTTAATCACTGATGACCTATATGTGAAGTATTAACTTGATGCAGTTTAAAATGCCTAAAAGGTTAAGCCTCTGAAACATTTTTAATAGAAAAAGATTGACTATACCTAAAATAAGAGTAATTTGTGCAATAAATAATTGAAATACATGAACTAGTTGAATGTTTTGTGGGAGGAAGGTTGCTTGGTTGAGAAGACAAAATTCTAGAAAAGTATTTAGTTCCAGATATAAACTCAAGGTCTATTTAAATGTAGATTTTGCATTTCCAAAGATGACTCAGTGCGTAGGGGAGTAACGTGTTGTTTTGCTGGCATAGATTGAGGAAGAAACATCTTTCAATGTTCCTCTGTTAGCACAACCTGGTCACATGACATAATAACAGTAATATGATGCAAAGGGTCTTTCTGCTTAAGTTCCTGGCTACAGGAACTGAATCAGCTAAGGAATAAACTACATACAAGTACCTAATTACAAAAGCATAATTTGTAAAAGCAAACTTCAGATGGAAGTAGTTTGAAGCCATAAATTTAGAAAGGTAAGTAGTTTGAAAAAAAACAGTAGAGAAGGGGCTTGTGTGTCCAGTGTGGATGTAAAGAAGAGGCGAGTTTAGAGTAGAAGGAGAAAGGAAGCAAACTGTAACCTAAAGAAAATGAAGTTTTCCATAGACCCTTGAATGGCTGCAATATATTATATCCCCATTCAAGTACCTTTTCTGCTGTCACTTTCTATTTAATTTCTATCCCTTCTTTGTCCAACTTTTCCACACCCTCTCACCCTAAATGTCAGTTTTCTTTAGGTGTATCTTTTACCTTCTAAATTTCCCCTGAACCTCTGTGTTTACATATCTGTCTTTAAGTCTGTGAATGCTAGTTCTTTTTCTGGCCTTGTCTTCCACCTCTTGTTTTTACTAGTACTTATTTTGCAACCCAGGTGACCTTGCTTTTCATCACATTATTTCTACACCAAATGCTTTGGTTGCCCTTAGTGCTCACCTTTATACTGACATTCCCAGCTCCCCTTGTATGTGTTCATAAAAATGAGGAAAAACACTTTTTCAGAAGTTCATCAAAAGCAAAGATTGAAAATCCTGGATGTAGAGAATTGAACTTTTAAAGGGTTTATTTATTTATTTAGTCCCTTTAATTGTGATATTTTTTCACGCTTTCTAGCTTGCCTACTACCAAAAAGAAAAAGTGATTTTTCTGTCATACAAAAATACAAGAGTCCTCATGTTTGTGTCTTACTCTTTTGACTTCTGCTCTTTTATTACAGAATCAAAGAATGGGAAGGTTTTATACTATTAATATTTCTATTCGTAACTTATGGTTATTGGTTCATTTCACATCTTTTCCCGGCTTATAAACAAAGGTTTCTTGAAGTTTAGCATTAAACAGTAATGGATCAGGAGTCATTTTGTGGGCTGGTCCAGTTACAAATATTGAAACTAATATGTAAACTAGGTCCCATTTTATCTCATATTAGCTGAGCTGGTTTGTATTTTGGGGTTGATTCCTATATTAGCAACAAATGCAGAGAATGTAAATGTATCGATGAACAGTAGAGGTTAAATTCTAGGATACTCTAGGATAGGATACATCTCACATACTTGAGCTATTTTCTTTTTCTTTAATAGTTGTTTTCAATCTGCACACCTGTACATTCAAGAATATATAGATTTTGGAAAGAACACTTGGATTTTTGGCTCATCTTTTGAATCCATGTTCCTTTCTTAGGAAAAGTTTATTTGAATTACCTTGCTGGCACTGTGTCCTTAAGCAGTTCAGATATGATTACCCAGAGTGACATGCTTACTGCGTTCCTATACACAGAATGACTTTCAGCCTAAGAAACATTTGTAAGACTAATACTACCAAAGCCAAAATGACCAATTGTTTTATAGTGGTTCAGTTTTCAGCTTCATTTCTTTCTTCAAGTCAGCTGAGGGATATTTCTGCATTACCAGAAGATGCCATTTCAGTTTACATCTTAAACTACACTTTGTCCCCAGATGATGTTGTAAAATGAATTGCATTCAGGCAGAGGCTTCTCAAGCACAACTGCTTCATTTAACAGCAGCGTATAAGTGTTCAACTCCCAATCCCTGGAGTTCTTCCTTTGTTAACAGTTATAGCATCAGACTTAAACTGGCAAGGTGTTCTGGAGAATACAGTTTTTCTGAGCCAATTAACTTATATTGTGAACTATACAATATAATACTTTTTTCTGTTTTAAATATGGCAACCAAGAAACCTAAAGAAATCAAAAATGTTTTTTGTCATCTTCTCAGATAAGAATACAAAAAAGTTCAAGGTTTCTCTGAGAGTGAGTAATTTCAATTGGAGCAGGAATTCCTGTCCTAATCTGTTTGTCTTCAATAATTTTCTGTCAAGATTAATCACACTTAGTCTTTCAAATGCTAGAACAGGGATAGAAAATTGCATATTGATGTAAACTTCTATGAAATTCTACCATTAAAAAATGTTAATGTAAGGACTAAGAACTGATTTACTGTGCACTAAATTTAAAAAAAAGTGGAACATAAACTTCATATATTTATCTGAGTGCTTTTCAGGTATTCATGGATACTGTTGCACAAGAGCCCTCTCATCTAGGGAAATCTTGTCAGGAGTTTATTGATATAGGAGAAAAATTAATTACACGCTCAAGAAAACCAAGCTCTGTGACAGAAGTGAATTCTGCTTCTCTGCCTTAAGAGGACCGGTGTTTTCTCCAGGAGTTGTCTGGATTTGCAATGTAGTGTACCCACATGATTTTGTAAACTCCTCATTTTGTACTGTTTTCTGTAAACTCATTTTTTTTCATTCTCTGTCCTGAGAAGACTCAAGGAAAAGCTAACTGTGCTAACTGAAGCCAACTACAGCAGTCAGTGATTATGGTTTTACTCTCAGTTCATTTTGAGATAGTAGAAAATAGCTGGTAATGAGGTGAAGACAGATTGAAAGAAGACATTCATTGGATCAAGGAAACAACCTCCCTGGAAAACTAGAAGAAGATGACAGTCATGAACTTTAAAAATACCAATATTTCTTTACATTAGTAATTTTACTTACTGTTGTCTGGTGTTAGATGTTATCTACCCTATGAAAGTATAGTGAGGAAGGATACATTCACAAGAACTTCATGACTTTTCAGTCCATATTTCCACAATTTGATTGTGTCATGCATGCGGTGGGATTTGCATGGATGGCTGATCATCTTTAAGTTTTTCATATTTTACAGCTGTTAGAAAAACACAAAAAATCAGTATCATCCATGGGCTTTTATATTCTGGTAAATTGCATTTTTAGGTTCTAATAGGAAAAAAAAAGCTGTCAAATGATTTCAGTGGTGTGGGGGTTTTTGTTTTGTTTTGTTTGTTTGTTTGTTTTGTTTGTTTTTAGAGGAATCCCAGAATATAATGATAAACAAAGAGGCATAGTATTTTCTATGCTTCTCTTTAGGGCTTTGTTTTGCCACCTGTTTTGTTCATTGTCATGTACAAGATGGTCATGTGCCTTCAGTAAGTTGCTATACCCTAGGCTATGCTATTTCCTTGTTGATTGCATGTCATATCAGTTCAGTGCTTGATATTTTTCCAACTTAGAGAGACCAGCATGAAGTACAATCACCTTAAGCACATTTTAGGCTAGATAAATATCTATAAAGACATTTATATAAACCACTTTGAAATTTAGCCAATAAAATATTTTGATCCTCAGGTAAGACCATGGTCTTTTCATTTGCAGGATGGCAAAGGGTCTGCTCTGCTCTTTGGGCAAGAAAATTCAGGAGTAGCTCAATTTCTTTTTCTCATTTGCCATTGTTTTTCTAGCTGTAGGTATAGGTGTTAAATTTCCATTCCATCAATAAAGGCTAGAAAACTGCTTTAATTTTGGTGTTACCCATTGAAGGTATGTTCAGGATGTCATGTAGAAATCTTTCTGGTTTTTATAAGAAATGAGACTGCATTATACATTTTAATTCTGTTCATGGTAGAGGCCATAGAGGATTTCTATGTTTCTAAACCTTTGGAATATTTAAATCTATACAACTCTCAAGAGTCTTCTTCAGTGACCAGATTTTCGTATCACATGAGAATTAATTTAGCAAGCCATTTTGAATGTAAGAAAACTAAAACTTTGTATCTTCTAGTCCATGGTCAAGATGTTAAAACTAGCCAAAATTCTATCTATTGAGTCTAAAAACTAATACAGAATAAAAAACTTAGAATATAAAACAGTAAAGAGAAAAGTGAAAGGATAAAGAATACAGAAAAAAAATGCAAGCAACAAACCCCCATGAAATATTGAAAACTGTTCTGTGGGTCTTGGTCTCCAAAATATTTTTTTTCTATATATTCCATTGTTTTCAGCAGGGATCACTACAATTTCAGGTCTTTCAGCTTAGTCTTCTTTTTATGCAGCTAGTTTTCAAAAATGTAATTACCCACAAACACTGATTTATAAAGGTGTTCCTTGATGCTTATCCAAAAAGGTGGTGAATTAGGAGATTAGCAGCATAGTACATACACATACACATAGTACATACACACACTTCTATAGAGGCCCAAACATCTAGGTGTGAATTTGAATATTCAAAGTCAAATTATATGTCTTTGCAGGTCGCAGAGTTTGTTGAAGTGACTGGAGAGTCAGTAGTCATTGGAGCTTGTTTCCTTGGAGAAAAGTTCCATTCTGCCAAATGAGGTTGCTCAATTGAGCTCTTGGCCAACAACAACAATTAAAAGGTATCTTCTCACAGGATAGATAAGAACAGTGTCTTCTATGCTAACAAAAATAGAAACAAGTGTCTCACAGATCTGTTCATAGCTTTGTGTGCTTTTCTGTCTTTCCTTTTCCCTTTAGGTTCCCAAAATTTTGATTCATCTGCCTAAACTGGTAGCTTCTGCTTTTTTTGTCATCCTGAAGTGCAGATATTTCTTGAGCAGTATTTTTAAATTGTCTACCTTTAGAGAACCTATGGTCTGGTGAGACTTAAAATTAGAACTATATATATTAATGATTCTCCTTTTAAAATATTAAGTACCTGTTTATTTCTTCCTGTACCTATAAAAATTGCTTTCTTCTTTTCATTACTGGTGCTAAGAGGTGGACAAATTCAACTACATGAAGGATGACCTTTCTTGCATGTTTTTCAGAGGGAGAACCTCTCTTCTAATGTAGCCATAATTTATCTCCTTTTGTCTGTAATCTTTAAATTAAGTTTCCAGTTTTCATTCCTAAGCTTGAGGCCTCAGAAATAAGCATTTATCTTTCATATATCCAAAGTCAAGAACATTATTGATATTCAAAGGTCTATAGACATCTGAAAATTTCCTGTGCTTTCTTTTACAAATTTAGCCATTTCAACTCAATGACTGTCCAAATGGATAGGGCCCTGAGTTGTTTTGCTCTGAAACTGCTGAAATGAATTCCCCTAACAGAATAGGGGCATAATCCATAGAAGTCAGACTGACATAGTTGGGAAACTTTTTCTTCATTTTCTGTCATCACTGAATGCAATATTCTTTTGGATTGCTGAAGGTAAATATGGTTCTACATTTGCTGATTGCTTTAAGTGCTCCAGCACTTCTCTGCTAGATAGTCAATAAAGCATTTTCTTGGAGTTATTTAAAGTGTGAATGTACATTTAGACTATTAACAGAAGAAAGACAAAGGATAAGAATAATCCTTGAGATTTTGAGTCAAAAAGTACAAGATTTCTGGTTGCTTCTGTCTCTCAAAGGTCTTTGTTGTTCCTAGATGTACACTTCTTTAGATGAAGGGGAATAGGAATTCTCTTACCTTATATATCTGGATGGTGAGAATAAGCAATCGAAGAGTCCTATGTGAGTGGGAAAAAGAAAAGAAGGTTGTTTACAAGTAGCAAAGTGTAAGGGTCAGCTTCTTGTTAGTGTATATGTGGTCATTTCAAGGGTATTTATAATTTTCAGTGCTGCTTTTATTACTGACAAGGCTCAATATTTTTCAGCTGTTGTTTTCAAGCATAATATGTGCCTTTGCATTTTGAAAATTATGTTTTGAGAGAGGGTTGCACGTATTGAGATATGAAGATGCACTTGTTGCACCTGAACAGTCAGAATGAACATCACAATTGACTAATCTGATTGCCTTCTATGTTGGAAGGATTGGTTGCACAGGCCCATGTAATATAACTCAACTTAAGCGAGATTTTAACATCCTTTTCAATTGTATTTTTATTTATAAGCTGAGATGAATGTGTTGGATGAATGGGTTGCTAGATGGATTGAAAAATGAGCAGGCATTTGGACTCTCAAGATAGTAATTAATGGGTCAGCTTCCAGATGACAACAAGTCAATACTGTTGTCTTTCTCATTCAATTATTTTTATCTAGGATGAAAGTATTTCAAGATGACAAGACAGAATGGACCCTTAGCAAATTTACATGAGGCAAAATTGGGAAGAGAATGTTAAGTGACACTCTACAGAAAAACACTGAGAAACACAGGGGCTGAACCAACAGACACCTAAAAAGTTTAGAAGTGCAAAAGTTCAGCAATTCAGACAAAACGACCAAGTAAGTACAGCCTGGGAACTGACTTAGTAGCAACTCTGCAGAAAGGAGAGGTTATAGTGGCTTACAAATTGAGTATTAATGGAATGGTGTCACCACATATAAGACAAACTGGCCTGCATTGGAAGGAACGCGAAAAACATATCAGAGGAAATTATTGTTCCTTTGTACTTCACACTGAGGGGACTAACTGGAGTAATTTGTTTATGTCTGCCTTACAGTTCAAGAAGGATTTTAAAAGACTAGAAAGAGTCTAAAAGAGGGCTAACAAGAGAGTATAACGTGGTTAGAGGTCTGAAGCACATGGTCTTCAATTAGAGATTGCTGGTGAAAGAAAGGCTAAAGAGACCCTTAATAGCAGTCAGTGAAATTTGAAAGTACACTACAAGGATGATGGAGCTAACTCCCCTTAGTCCTGGCCCTTGGTATATTAAAAAGCAAAAGCCACAAGTTTCAACTTCGGCACTGACATTAGAAAAAGTGCTTCACCAGGAGGGTCATGCAGCACTGGAACACATTATGAAGTTTAGTGATGGAATCTCCATCCTTATGGTTTTTTCAAACTTTTCAAGATAAAGCAAAGTTGACCCAGTCTAGTACTGGCTGTGGTCCAACTTTGAGTGAGATGTTCAATTAGGTGACCTGTAAGACATCCCTTGTAATCAACATTTCTATGATTCTATGCTTCGTACTACTGGATACTTGAATGCTTCAGTTGTCCTGGTACTCCAGATTGGGTAAAAAAATACAGTGAGGCTCTGTGTCCACTATGTTTGTTACATATGTAGACATAACAGTATAGGAGTTCAATGATTAATTAAATATTTCTTTTTCTTTCAATGACCATGGGAAGATTTACATATCAAGACAAGAAAAGCTTTACTGTCATAATCCCTAAACAGTAGCAAGAAACATGTATCTTTATTCCCTGGGATTGCTAACAATGGTTGTATAAATTAAAAACTGTTAATATCAGAACACTGTAATTGATTAGCTTCTGTATGTTTACAGCTCTCTTTAATTGCTTAAAAATGCCATTTGTCAGCTTCATGTTCTATTGACAATGTTATCGATTTATCCGATTTGGGCTTTGTCTTGTCTCTCGTACATAAAACTCACATATGCAGTTCAAATGGGAAATGACTCTATTGATTTCCTTAACTTGAGCCCAAATGCTAAAGATTTTTGGATAAGCTTTCTCATTATTTAAGCCAAAATCAATAAGAGAGAGCATCTTTTAATGAAAGAGCAGTTTGAGCAACGTACTTCAGAAATGGGGTCCTGTTCATCCTTTGCTTTACAAATCGATCTCTTTGGTTCCTTAAGTGAGGTCCAATTGGTTGACATTGTGGTTTGTCTTTGTGTGTAAACTTGCAGCTTCAGAAAGGAGATGAGCTACAGAGACAGCAGAAGAAAACACTTTCTCTGCCACAGGAAAAAGATGATCTTATTGAGGTACCACACTGTATGTTGTGTGTTCTGTAAAATTCTTGCTTTTTATGGCCATTTAAAAACTACTTAATTTATGGGAAAAATAATATCTTTTTCAGTTTTATCTCTTTGTCTGTTATGATTCTGTTGTGTAATTTTATTATTCTTTTTAAAAATATTGCATACTTAAATTATACAATAGTTAATTTGGAACTGTCACCTTCTTTTATGATTTTGCTGCATAAAATGCTATCACTGACTACAATCTGATCACATTGCTTTGTTAACCTTTTAATTTGTTCTGGTTTTATTTCATTGCTATCCTCAAGAAATTAGATTTAGAGCAGCTCCAGATTAAGCTGTATAAAAGGAAATCTGAGATAAAAAATGGAGAACTGAAACTGAAGAGCTACAGAATGAACTGGGTAAATCCAGCTAGTTATATGGGCAGGCTAGTTACATAGTTCAGGTACTGTACTAAGATATCATTAACTGCCCTGAACTACATAAATTAAGCTGATTATGCCTTCACTTAATTAACTGAGAATGACCTATTGATGTATAGGCAGAGCAAGATAGAGACTACATGCTGCACTGTACTAAATTTATAGGTTTTCAATTAGTTCTATTATTGACTGAGACTACTTAGAAAGGAGTTTACTTTTATGTTTTGTAGCAGGTTTTTAAATTAGGAAGTTATTTGGAAATGTTTGGTTTGTATGCTCTTGAATGATTTGAAAAATGATCCAGTGAAAATTGTTTTTTCATCTATATTCAAGGCTGATTGTTTGTCTTTGAAACTGCTGTTATGATTTATTATAAGTATTGATTAATCATCTCCAAAACATTAGTAATCTCCAAATTTTAGTCATAATGCTTTTAGAAATAATATAATCAGATTGTTTGTTTAAAAGAAAATTTTAGAGAAATGCAAGGAAAATCTCCACAAAAATCTGACCATTTTATTGTAAACAGAGATAGAGATTTTTCTTTCAGAAAAAAAATACATTGTGATTTTACTTAAGTTCCATACAACACCTAATAGTGATTTACTAAATGTATTAAATAATCTCAGTAATATATTTACAGGTTTTGGTCAAAGTAGAATAGGAATTTGTCTAATGTAAGGATTTTTATTATGCAGAATGATGGAGTCAGTTAGAATTTAGTTACAAATCGACTTCCACTGTAGACATGCTTTCAAAAAGTCAGACATTTAGAAACCAAAGACAGGAAAAAAAATATAGCTGTTAATTAGTAATACTACTACAATTTTTGGAGAAATGTAATAAGTTTAAAAATATTAGCATGTAATAGTAGTAGAACTATTACATCAGGCTGATGATTCTTCTGTAGTGTTTCTATTTTAGAAGATGTATTTAAAACATAAAATAATAAAACATCCTACAGATAAGATTGTTTATTAATATAACAAGTAAAATAAACCATTATGTATACTTAGCAAAATAGACCCTGACTACTCCTGTTTCGGTCCCTGAAAAAAGTTTTCTTTAACTCATTCTTAAGTATACATTTTTGGGGGTAATGTACTTGCTCTACAGATAACAGTTGTTCATGGTACATGTCTATGATCAAAGTTAACGTAAAATCTGCATTTTTTTAAAAAATGGTATACTAAGTGGAAGAATATGTATAGTCTTATCCCCTGGGACTGGATTGCTGTCCTTGTTGATGTAGTTCTCTTTAAGCTTGTAAAAAAATTATATGTACATAGATTATAGTATCTAACTGTGTTTTTTTTTTAAGATTAATTTTCAGCTTTTCAAATGGCAATGATTCTTTGAGGTTTTTGTCTTGATGCATGCCTGTGATATTCAGTTACCTTATGCCATAGCATCCATCTAAGGTTTTATGGTTAAATCTGCCCTCTGTAATTCAGCTATCACCTTATTGAAATATCTCCTGAGGTTTTCCCAGTCTATATTGAAGTTGACTACATTGTGCACATATTCAGTACTTACTCTTCCTTCAAATGTGGTCTATAAGCCTTTGGTATGGACTGGTCATACATAGAACACAAACCTCATCATGGTAAATTGATATAGGTCCTTGATTTCACTAGTTAGATTACAGTGGCAGCACCAGCATCTGGTGGTCAGCTGCTGTCCAGCTCTTTTGACCATCATTGACTGACCAAGCCAGGTCTCCGTTTTGTCCCCCTTATTGACATGTATTAGCATGTGCAACTCGTTACTCTCCTATATGATAATTTCCATAATTGTTAGGTTGACTTGTTTACTTGTTTACAGTTCATTTACTGCGTTATAAGTAAGTGGCTTATGAGTTCCATCACTTGCTTAACACCTGTTAATGTCTCAGTGTTTTATCTCCATTCTCCACCAGTTCATTTATATTAGCTTCTTGTAATTCAGATCTTCCCCTCTTAGCCCATCCCTCTCCTCTCTCTGTCTTTATCCTCCACCTGTTAACATTTGTCCAGGCCTTTGCCTTTTTTTCTCTATCCTAGCTGTCATTGCCATTTCTAATTGTCTGACTCATTTTTTAAGCCTCATATCTACCATTTAGATCTCTTTCATTAGGAGATCTTATTCTGTGGATTCTTCATACACAGGATGGTCAGAAATTACACTTTTCTGCTATGTAATTATTATATTCCTTTCTGATTTTCATTGATTCAAGCAGTTCATTCTTCTCACCCATGTCGATTGTTTTCTCTGGCATCACAAACTCTTATCCACCCACTCATAGCCTTAAGTTATACACACTGTTTACTTCCTCAACTTCTTTTCCCAGTTGCCTGAGAAATCTCTACAAATACTCATGACTCTTATCTCTTTTCTTTTCTCCTTTACTACCATAATTTCACTGCTAAAGAAATTTCCAGCTAAAGAAATTTCCAGCTAAAGGAATTAGACCATTTACCTGTTCCATCGTTTTGACCATGCCACTTTTTATTCTCCTTATGTTGTGTCTCATGAAATTAATTTTTTTTCATTAGCCTTCATGAGTTCTTCTCATTTCTGACACTTGTCATTTGCTATGTCACATTTTATGTCACGTATTTCAAATTCCTCCTTTTTTCTTTGATGTCAAAGTGAAATTTCTTTTTCTGCTCCTTCATGGGCTGTTTTTATACTTTCTTTCATTACAATCCTGAAACATGCTGTATTCTTCTTGGATTCATATTTTTCTTAAACTCGTTTCTTTTAGTCCACCTTATGGTGGACTAAATTGGTCAACCAGTGATCTCTAAATTTTGCATCAGTAGAAGAAATCTGATGACTGACTCTTTCCTCTCCTTCTTGTCTCCCTGACAAGAATCCAGACCTTTGTGTAACAATCAAGTTTTACAGCTTGCATATTCATGTTACCATATCTTAATTACAGTGTTCAGTTCTCTCTTCTTCCTATATATCACATTCACTTAGGATTAACTTCAAATTGCGTTACAGATTAATTAGGTCAGGAATCATGCCTTCCTTTTTTTTTTTTTTTAATTGGTCCAGCATAAGAGGCTGCATCTTTATTTGTAAATGAAACTGCTGCTTGTAGGGATTCTTATGCTACCTGTGCTCCTCTAAATAATTCCTGGAATGGTTCAGGAGTTTGTATAGACATAGGCTCATTTCTAATAGGCAGGCCGTTTGTTTAAGACCATGGATTCTGACTGATCCATGATCATTTGCCTTGGTGACAAAGAGTAGTTACTGGCACATTTAATTTACTGGCATGGATGCAGTCTCTCTTGATCCTAACTGACTTTTGATAGCTGCGTTTGCACAAAACAATATTACTTCCTCTAATAATTGCAATAATTTAGGCTAAGAGAAGATGAAATGGAATTTGTAGTATTATTGTAACAAACTGAGAATAGGTTCAGCCATAAGTCATCTTAAATGTTTAAGAAGTTTTGATCCATGTAGGACAACATGTAACATATATTTTTCAGAGAATTATACATACGTATTTCTGCCTAGGTATTTTCATAAATGGAGGAATGCTGCTAAAATCCCTTTTCTAGCCCAGTTTTGACGCATAAGCTAAAGTCATCAGAATTCGGTAGTGGTCCTTGAAGGATATTTAAGCATCACAGACAGTGGTAGGTATTGGCATTCATACTGAATGACAAATATATTATTTTCTCATTCAACAAAGCTCTCAGAGCAGTATCACCCTGCTGCCTAGGTTGTAGTTCTTGGACTGTAGATTTCTCCAAGAGGCACAATAAAGAAACGCAACTTTGCATGTTACAGCTCGTTACATCTGGCATCTGCTCCAGAATGTTTCCCTCATTTAGGTAAGAGATAAGGAAATATGAGAAAGAAGAAAAGTGTCAAAGGAAATTATTTGTGCCCTTTACTTTAATACTATTTTCTTCAGTTGTTTGTCCTTATATCTTACTTTCTGCCCACAGACAGATGTGTTGCCAAATATATTGCCCTTTTGTCACTGCATTTCTCTCTAAAAACCTTTCTCTGTAACTTTGGGTATATACTCTTCAGCCTAGAGTTTAACTCTGCAAACTTGTTGGCAACACACCCAGGGCTTTGTGATCTTCTTCCTAATCTCTCCTCAGAACAGTTGCTTCATCTCTGAGATGCCTAAGGAATCAGTTTATGCACTTCTACACATCAAACTCTGTTTCTCTATGCCTGTTTTCCTTACGGTATTCTTTTTTTATTCAATGTATTTTCATTTTTTCCTAAATGAAGTAATGCATGTATAGTTGGACCTTAGCCCTAATGGATCTGTATGATTTCCTCTTGCATAAGTGAGTAGTTTGCTTGGAAGGTTTGCCCTTAGGTATACTGCGAATGTTCTCCTAAATTTCTCCAACAGGAAACCTCTGGATCCCTTTCCCCACCCACGACGTGGGGGAGCCCAGTTCTAGTTCCTTCTCCATCTGAAGAACCATTCCGACGTCTTGAGGGACGGGGAAAGGGGACTCCAGCGACAGGGTTTTTCAGGCCCCGAGCCTGGAGGGGAGAGGTGCCCTCCCCTCCCCCCAGCACCCACGTGGCTCCATGGCAGGCACAGAGACAGCACACCGGGCGTGGAGAGGAGGCAAGAGAGAGTTTATTGTTGGGGATGTCACATTTATAGGGTTAGGGAGAATCACAGGTTAACCAATTAGAAGTCTCAAAGGGCTTACAGGAACACCCAATCACAGGAAGGGGTTAACAAGGACCAATGGGACACCTCAGGACACCTTTCCCAGGACATTCCTGCATGGGAGATAACAGTTGCTGTGGGGGGTGTTGGGAAGAAGAAACACGTGTTTGCAAAGGGACCACAAAGAGCCATTTTAAGACATGTTTAAACAAGTTTCTCATCAGATTCACTGCTACAGAAACCTAATAAGAAAAACTGAAATACCCTATTTTGTGAAAAGCTGAGCAAAATTTCACACCGTCATTGGAATTCCCAATTCACATTTCACTGATGGGGTTTTTCTACTGACTCACTATTGAACGCTATCTTATATCATGTTTTTAAGTGAGTAGCATCCTTTGAATGCTTGTCCATCTATATATTCATACTCTGTGAGTTTGCACTGCAAGCACATTGGGTTAGGAGTATCCAGTGGTTCTGTCTAATCTTTCAAACTATATAGAATAATAAAAATTAATGAATTGAACACAGCTTTTGTTCTCAGCAATTCAGAAGTGTCTAAGACACAGATTTTGAAAAGGGGACAGAGCGAAACGTGGGTAGTGAATTTATAAATAAACAGCACAATTGAAAATCTATAATAATGGAAAAGTATCCTTCTCTCTCAAGTGCAACCTCTTCACAGGTATGTTCACACAATGCTTTATTCTTAGCAGCGCTAAGTGCTTTTGTAGTGAAAGTTACCTGGAAATGAATCTTGAAATCTTCTTAGAAGAGTGGAACCGTAGAACAAGAAATGCATCCTTTGAATGTCCTATCCTGGAAAAGTAATTGATGGAACCGAATATGCAGTTCCAAGTTACCACTCTGCCAGTCTCAGTAATACTGGCAGCCTTCAATGAAGCCACTAGTTCACTTAGCATTTTGGCAGATTTTTCTTGCTGCAAATCATACTGTTTTCTGTTGTTGAGTGGACAATATCTACCTAGAGATTTCCATGTCATTTGATTTTAATATTCGTAACTGAACTAATTATTATACTGTGCTAACTTACTCATAATTTCATCATCATATGTCTCCTCTCCACAACATTTCCAAAATAGTGAAAAAATATGGGAGAGAAGAATAATTATTCTAATTTTTTAAATATAAACTTCCTATAATGCACGTCTTTTCTAATATAATGATGTGTTGCTGCACAAATCAGGATAGTATATGTATCAATTTTTAAAGTAGAATGTTTTATATGTTGCTGTATAAAAGTTGTACATACAGCCACAAAGCTCACATTTCTATAACTTTTTGATTCCTTTTTTATAATAATTCAAAAAATCAGATACCAAATGCTTATATAATGCATAATTTACTGACAAAATAACGTCTTACACAAAATGCCGTACAGTATAACTACAAGAAAATTAATATACTGCAAAAAGGCACAAGCTCTGTGCATGTACGTAGATGGATTTTGAATCTTTCACAGACAAAACTATTTCAAAGGTTTTCACTAGTATTCTTCATCAATTTACTTGAGTTCCATCTAACTTATGCTTTAATTGACAAAATGACTGTACAAGCATCAGATGGATGGAAGATAAGAGGGGGCAGCAACCAGGTCAGAATGATTAGGGCACCTTACATGCTGCACAGGCAACCTTTGAATGGTACACACAGGAAAAGAAAAGTATGTTGGTTTCCTATCTACCACCACACAAGTGTTCTATTCCCCCATCTGAAACAAGTGAAGATTTACATCCAAAACTCTTACTTCACAGGCAAGCACTTTTACCAGTATCAAAAAAAAAAGGAAAAAGCATCTTCCCTCCCTCTGTACTGAAACACTATACCAAAATAAATCAGATTTCAGAATCTTCTCAGAGTTGTTGCTAAAACCAATCAACGTATTTCAATTCAGTTTATGAATCAGTGCAGATACATTTAAAGTGGATTTTTCTATGAAAAAAATCTGCTAAAAATTGACTTGCATTACTCTTTTGTAATTGTTATCAATCAAGAAAAATCAGATTGATATTAAGAACAACCAAAACTGAAGTGGGGAGGGCGAGGCAGAAGTAAGAAATTTTAAAGATAAAATAAGAAAAGGCATAATGAAATAAAGTCTGTTTTAAAGATATTTTAGCGCAATATGAGTTGAGTAAGAGACTATCCATACCATGCCTTGGCATGGCATACCACACATTCCATGCTACACCATACTGGACTGTCTGGATTGTCTTTTGTCAAAATTGTATTCCAAAATCAGTTCTCATACAGTATTCTAACACTCCCCTACTCAGAATCCTGAACTGGCGGTAGTCAGCTTGGCAGAAGAGAGAATCATGAAAACATCATAGAAATACAAGCGACACAGGGAACTCAAGCATAAAACTAAGCAACCGCAACGTAAGGGAAAAACAGGGTTTTACATGTAATGGATAGGAAGGAAGTCTTGGGAGAGAGGTCAGCAAGAGTTGCGACTGTTTTGGAAAGTCGTCATACTAGAAGTCCTTTTGGAAAGGGAGTTGGAGAAATGCAGCAGAAGAGTATTGAAAATGTCTTTCATCATGAGAGTCTGTAATCTTGCTTAAGGAAGTAGAAGTAGTTTGAGGAAGCATATGCTGAGATTATCCCCTTTCTCAAGTCATACTAAAAATCTGAATATCTGGGAGATTATGTTAATCAAATTCTGGTATATAGAGGGGACAAGAAGGGGGAACTCAGAGAAAAGTAGATTTTTATGTATTTACTCATATTTATTTGTTTATTTAAGACATTTATTGGCACTTCTTTAACTCAGAATTGACCTTCTTACATTTGTACTCAGTAAGTGCAAAAAAATTAATAAACTATTTAAAAAATACATTGAACAAAGTATTTAATATATTGAATGTATTGAATTCACCCTCACTAAGTTTGCAGATGCCACCAGACTGGCGGGGGAGACAGAGATATGCCAGGAGAAACCCAGTCTTCAACAGGTTAAAAGACTGGGCCAGCAATGTGGGAATGTCAGTGGAGAGCAAGCAGAACGTGAACCAATAGTGTGCCCTTGCAGCAATGGAGGCAAATATGTCCTGGGCTGCATGAGCAGGATTTTGGCCAGGATCAACAGATGTGATTATTTCACCAAACTTACTGCTTGTTAGGTGACACCTGTAGAATGATATTCAGTCTTATTTTCCTTCAGTTCCACAGAAAAAGAGAAAAATTGGAGAAGACTAACTGGGGAGGCTGCCGGGATGATTATGGTGTTGGAGAACTTGGTATATAAGTAAAGTTTGAACTATCCAGGGTTTGTTTTCAGCCCACAGAAGAGAAGGCTTCGTACAAGCCTTGGGGGTTGGCCTCTTCTCTCAGGTAACTGGTGACAGGATGAGAGGACATAGTCTCAAGCTTCTGCAGGGGAGCTTTAGGTAGGACATTAGGATGAATTTCTTAAAAAAGATTAGACACTGGAATGGGCTTCCCAGGGAGGTCACTGTCCCTGCAGGTGTTTAAGGAAAACCTGGATGTGGCACTTAGTGTCATGGTCTAGTTGACATAGTGGTGTTCAATCATAGGTTGGACTCGATGATCTCAAAGGTCTTTTCCAAACTAATTGATTCTGTGACTCTGTGATTTTGTGAATGTAAACAGTTTTCTAGTATCTCAAAGGTTAAGTGTAGAGACAATGGAAGTTCTCTCTTACTAAGGGGGAATGGTAACAAAAAAAGTATCAAAGAGCACAGATGACTTCCAGGGAAATTCCAACTGATACAAAAAAATATTCTTCACTTTGAGAACAAGTTGCCAGGAAAAATAATGGAATATCCCTCACTAAAAATATTCAAGATATGGCTTAACAAGGCCCTCAACAACCAAATCTAGGGACTTATTACAACAAGAAGCCTGAACAGATTCCTTAGAGTTCCTCCTGAACTAGACTTTCTTATGGTTTTATGTAGTGCTTTTGATTATTACTCAATTCATTACTCAATTAATGAATTGAGTAATGAATGGCAGTGTGTATTTATTATAATTGTCTTTAATATTTTATATTTTCACTTACATAAGCCAGTATTATGTTGCAATAATTGCATCATCCTTTTTTTTAAGTTATTTTGATATAAATTTCAAAAACATCAAAGTAACTGTGAAAACAATAGCTTAACAAAGATTTTCATGGCCAGTCTTCGCGAACGAAGATTTGGGAAAGGTCTTTACCCTTCGAGCCTGCGCAGTGGATTTTTTAGGTGAGACACAGTGTGCGCTGAACTGAGCCCACACTTTAATCCTGAGGTTCATCTGCCGGGGCCGAGCGAGCTCGGACGGTGGCAGTGAGGTCCTCGGGACGTAGGTTTGTTTAGAGTGACCTTCTCTTAGATGGATGGCCTTACAGGGCTGACGAGCTCCATCTGCCCGGGGAAGTCCCCTGACTGGGAATCGAACCCAGGCCGTGGTGGATGCAACAAAGATTTTACATATTTATTGTTAGACAACACAGATAATGCATTAGCAAAAAACAACAATTTTTTCACATTAACTAACCAAGTTCCAAGAAAAATGTAATCTTTCTAGCTCTTTGTCATGTTATTTTCTTCATATTAAATTTAAAGCAATCTGGATATGACCTTAGTTTGGATCTCATATATAAAACTGTTCAAAAATTTTACAAAGTAGAATAAGGTTGAGATATTCTAAAACTTTTCAGAATACCACTTGACTGTATTTTTAGCACAATATTTGTTTTACATGTGATTGAGTAATTTGGGGTTTTTTTCGGTAGAGTTTATAAAAAAAGGAAGCATATAGCTGAACTAGGTGAACATCTGTGGCAACTTATCTGTTTATTCAAGGGAAGCCTGTTGTACAACATGCAGAAGCATGCCAGAGACACAGATCTCAAGATTCTTAAAACTTTACAGACCATATTTTCTTTTTCACTTGTCCTGATGAAATTTAATGCTTTCAAGATCTAATTATTTTGGTTACTCAGAATAGCAAGATCACCACAAAAAAATTAAATCTTTTTAGTGTGCAAAATATTCCTCCTTGGTTTAGAATTCTTTCTCCCGAACAACCTGTTTTGAACTATATTCCCATGGAACTGTTCTAGGTATTTTAGCAGTTTGAGAATAAAGGGCTTGATAAGGGTGGTTCACCTTTTATATCACCAGCACTATGTAGCTACAAGTCATGATCTGTTTTCACTAGGGGAAAATGGAAGAAGAAAAACAGAACCTGTATCCTAGCTCTGCAGGAACAGCAAACAATTTAAGAATGATGGGATTAAACACTACTCCTAAAAAGACAAGTAGACACTGACTAGTTTCAGTGTATTTTCAAGTAGGCAAAAATCTAGGCTAGAACTGCATAAAAGAATTCATAGAATCATAGAATCATAGAATCGATTGGGTTGGAAAAGACCTCCGAGATCATTGAGTCCAACCCTTGGTCCAAATCCAGTCCATTTACTAGATCATGGCACTCAGTGCCACGTCCAATCTGCGTTTAAAAATCTCCAGGGATGGTGAATCCACCACCTCTCTGGGCAGCCCATTCCATTCAGACAACAGTTTTAGGTTTGTGTTCAATGAGATTAAAGGTGCATCCAGTTTGTAGCGTGTATGTATTACTGAGAAGGAGAGAAGGCATGGAAAATACAAACAGCAGGAAAAAGGCTGATGGTAATAAATGTAAATAATATGGGATGAAAGGAATTTCTTGCCTAGATAGAAAATAAGTGTCCTTAGATTTAATGGCATTGGGAGAAATGAGTCAATGAGAGATAAGGAAGAAAGTGAAGCAGTAAAAGAAGAAGAAATGGAAGATTACTAATATTTTATTCCTCATTTTCTAAGAAATTTATGTAATCATACTTCCAATCTGTCCTTTAGTAGTTTCAAATTCAAAACTGAAATACAAGTATCAGATATTAAATTTTATAAGTTTCAGGAAAACTAGCAGCTACATAGTGGAAACTCAGAATACCATTCCCTTTTAAAGGTAGAATCTAGATTGTCTGACTGAAAGCTAATCAAATTAAACACAGGAACCTGGTGAAGCTTAGAGGAACAATGAGAAAGCTAGAGAAAGAAGCCTTTGTAACCTAATGGAGCACACTGAACTGGCTGCTCCTTGTACCACCAGAGAACATTTAGCCTATTGACTTCCGTGTAACATCCGCCAATATCATAGAAACGTAGAATGGTTAGGGTTGAAGGGACTTTAAAGATCATCTTGGTACTGGGTAGGAGCAAGTGTGGGACTGCAGAGAGAAAACACAGGGTCGTGACAGACTGGACCTTGCTGTAGTCTTTCCAATTCAATGGATTCAAAGAGATAAAGTAGGTAATGAATAATAGAACTTTTTAGTCACTTAGACCTTATTGTTCTATCTGCTTATGAAAGCTGCAGTTCATATGATTACTGGGTGGGGATATTTTTGTTTGTTTAAAGGGGTTTATGTGTTTTTATTTTTGGGTGCTTTTTTTGTGTTTGTTTTTGTTCTTTTATGAGGTTTGTTTGTTTGTTTTGGGTTGGGTGTTTTGTTGTTTGTTTGTTTCTTTTTTTGCAGCCAGAAGGATAATATCATGTCTGGACAAGACAAAGTATTTTGCTGGTATTTCATGAGTTGTATTAGAATCATTAGGATATTTTGACTGAATGCACCTTTTCTCTTTTCGTTGCTTTTATTGTATTTGGGAATCTTGAGTTCAAGTAGCAGAGACAATATCCAGACATTAGTACAGAGCTTTTTTTTATTTAAGTAGTCTGACTTTTTAAAATCTTATTGCCTTTCTTCCACATTATAAATTTAGGTAAACCAATATTTAAGCTAAGTTTAAAACTATGTATGCCTTGGAACTTTTTAGCAAGATATTTTGCTACCATCTTTGAACTTCTACTGACTTCAGAAGTCAATAGTTGTATTTGAGATTTTACAGGGGTTTTTGAATGCTTATTTAGAACAAGTTAATATAAGTTTTCCATAAAAGCCTGTTGCAAAAGATTTCAGATTGATGAGCCATTTATTAGACTCTTCATTCTTTTTTAGATGTGATCATGGTATTCACAAACTCCTTTTTGCTCAGTTGTGTTTTTTAGCATACTAAATGATTAGGGATAAAATAGTCAAAACTGCAAAATCAGGCTTTGTTAGACAACTCCATTGAGAATAAGCTCTCTTCATGGCAAAATCATATTGAAGCACTACATTCTTATTTACTTTGAGCAATGTGAACAGAGTTGAGAAATGTACCTTTTAATCCACAAAATATAATATTGTTTAACGATTAAGTTTCAGATTAAGTGTGGTTTTTTTATAACTGTAATGTAATGTTTGTTAGAAGTTGTTTTCAGAAGATTTTAACTTGAAAAGCATCAGCATTTCTAAAACTTCCATGCATGAAACTAGTCTCTCAAGTTTATGCTAGATACACACATCTTGATTATGAACAATACGGCTTAATGCTTAAGATTGTGCCTCAATTATTTTTGTAGATAAAGTACCCTTTTGAAGCTGGTAGCTAAGGCGTGTTTTGATGCTGTGCAGGGTCACTCAGGATGTCAGCATCTTCCAAGAACAGACTCTTGAAACAAATACAGTTGCAGCTATAACCAATCTGCAGTGCAAATTCTTCCCCAGAAAACTTCTTAGAGTTCCTAGAAAAGCATTGCAGATATCCGGAAATTAACATTCCAAATAGCAAACAAAAGTTACTGAGAAAAACAAAAAAAAAAGGAAGAAAAAGAGAAAAAAACAAACTAAGGTTTTTTTGCATTAACACTAAATCAAGGAATAATTACTAGAATTCATAAATGATCAACAAACAATAGAGGCTTGGTTCACCAGATGGCAAAGACAAATTTTAGAATAGCTAGTGGATTTTTTTAATTTAGTGAATTTAACTAATTAACATGTAACAATGCTAACACATTTACATACCAAGTGTGTGGACTGGGTGTGGTGGTTGTCTCTGAAATTTTATTTTACCACCAGAATGCACTTTGTGCTCTTTGCATTCTTTGTCACTTTTAAGATCCTTGGCAATTTTTGAAATATTTGGTACTGCAAATATGGCCTGTCATTTCCACAGATGGACAGATTTAATCTGTCAGACTGGTGGAATTTGCAGTAAATTCACTGTAGCACAAGTGAAACCATGAGAAATTTTTTTGTCTTAAATAGCTGAATGTAAGTCATCACTTTTCATCAAAATACTGTCTGACATTTAAGTACAAAAGAAGAAAGTTCATTTGTAGATTCAGTAGAATATTTATATTAATATAAATCAATTTTTTAATTATCCAAATGAAAGCAGAAGTATTCTCAATTAAAATTAAGTATTTAAAAATGTTTGGCTGTAAATACAGTCTTGAGAAAAATATGTTGAATAGTGTATTGACCTACAGGAAAATAAATATTTTAGGAAGTCCAAAATAACTTTTTTCCTTGATTCAATTTATTTTGAAAATAGAATGTTGATTATTAAATCAGAAACCCTTACAACAGAATCTGTTATGTAACAATGAAACACATCAATGTGTTCAGCAAAGGTTTGGTAATTTGTCAAATACAATATTTTAGGTATATAATTGTCATTTTTTGATCAGTCTGATCTAAAACATGCTGGATCAAATTTTTTTTACAATAATGTAGAATGAAGTATGATTTTTTTGTCTGAGCTATATTACAGTAAATGATTGGTTTATGTAGATAGACATTTCTTTCTTCTTTGTAGTGAATTTCGTTGCGCTTTGTAGCTTGCCAGTGTTTGACTGAGGATATTTTCCTTGTGAGGTCAAACATGTTTCAGTGCCTGTTTTGCTATGTTAAATCTAATAGTTAACTTCGTTGTTATGCCCATATAAATACTAACACTGTAACAAAAATCCTTTTAATAGTCCTGTGAAGCAGACCACCTAAACCAAGAACATTTATTTCCATTGAAGGCCTGTGCTAATTTTTTATTAAGAGATACATTAAACATTGATATATCCAACCTCTGATTGAACTTTCAGAGTTGTCACATATGGGGTAGCTGAAGATTTACTATGCAATATAAAATGAGGCGTATACAGTAAGCTTCATAATAAATGATCTTTGCAGGCTGGAGATTGCCACATAGAACAGTTTCTTTTTTTTGCACAGCAGTAAAGGGATTTGAAAAAGCAAATATGAAAACACAGAAGTTGGAAATGCTAAAATTAAAATATTCTCAAAGAAAATCCAAGATTGTTCCCTGCTGAGAAAACATATTTTAGAAAGTCTGCCTTTCAGTCATGGAAAATCAAACAATGATAGATGATAGGCAAACATATTTTAACAACACTTTTTTTCACATTCTACAAGTAGATTACTATAGAATACTATAAAATTCTACTAGATTGCTAATAGAATACTATAGAATGGTGAGATAATAAGTCTGAACAACTTTGATTTTTGTAATATATCAAGAAATGCTTGTAAAGGTTTATTAAAAAGCTGACTACGAAAAGATTTCTCTCATGTGTATAATGTATAAGTTAATGGAACAGAAAGATACCTTAGTAGAAGTAAATATGTGTTAAGTAGTAAGGAATGATATATAATGACAGAAAGGTTAAATTTATAGCATGTTTAGAACATTGCATCTTATCTCTGTCTTTTCTGTTGATTTAAATACACAGCTGGAAGACCAAAAGATAATTGTTCATCAGCAAAGGCAGCCTTCAGTGGACAATCAGAATCTGCCTACAGCTAAAGAAGCTCACTGGTGTGATGCCTTTGTCACTCTTAAATCCAATTTCACAGAAGCTGAAAGGAAGGTGTGTCAAAGCTTTAATACAGCTTAGCCACAAAATAGTAGTGACAAAAGATCTTAACCCAAAACTTTCAGAAGCAACATGCAAATTATTTTTAAAAGGATGCTACATGTGAAGCCTAAGTAAATTTTGATTTTATTTATTTTTGACAGTGGAGCATGCATTAATTACACTGGAGTATATTTACACATGAGGGGAAAAAAACTAAGTAAAACCACCACTTTTTTTTCCCTGATTAGTTCACTGTAAAAATATCATGTGACTTTTGTGACCTAACACCTAGAATTATTATAAAGGAAGAGATGGCATTGTGTACATCATGTTTATTCTGAGAAAAATTAATAGATTTGACTGTAGATTTTGTTTACCTTTGAAGCATAGAAAAGGTGGCAATATGTGAGAATGGCATGCTTCTCTCCATTTAAATTGGAACACTTTTTAAAAATAGACCTGCAAAACAACCAGAATTTTACTACAGTGTATTTTGAACCCTTTATTTATGCCAGAGTACATAAAATTGAAAATACAATTAGAATTGCCAAGTCGAGACTATTTTATGAAATAGAGTTGGCATACATTCCTTTCATTCTGTGAAAGTAGTTGGTAATGTCTTTGCTGTAAGTAACGAACAAGTGATGTGTCACTGGAATTTTGCACAGTGCAAAAATGAGAGTCTTTGACAATCTCGTCCCCATGATCTTCACCATATCATGGCAGATTGTTTAAATAAAGAGTAATATAATGCATTACTGATACCTATGATTAAGGTTGTAATTTTATTTTATTTCATAAAAATTAAAATATCTTCTTGTTGCATTCTGGCAACTGGATAGATAGAATAACTGTTCTGAACACTACAGAAAAGACCTAATAATTTGCAATTAGATACCAATACCAACAGAAAC
Organism: Pipra filicauda; assembly: GCF_003945595.2. NCBI lineage: Eukaryota > Metazoa > Chordata > Aves > Passeriformes > Pipridae > Pipra > Pipra filicauda. The sequence continues at coordinate 373,352 of NW_024104482.1, forward strand.
TAGAAAATTATAAAAAGCATAGTTTTAATAAATAAAATCTGTAGGGACTAGGATTATTAAATTGATGGATACTTGTCTTCAGTACATGTAGTATGTATAGACTGCACCATCCAAGGTTCAACTTCTGGGTAACTGCTTCACTGAGGAAACAGAGGAAAAGAGTTTACCTGAATGCACACGCATTCTCAACCTAGGTTGTTTTTTTCTGCATACAATGTGTATGCAGTATAACCTAGATCATAATGTTTCTGAATTTTCAATTTCTGTAAAGAATGACAGTAGTGAAAAGTGTAAATTCATTAACTTTAATTTTCTGCTGATATAAATGTCACTTCAAAAGTTACATTTTTTTTATAGCTGGTGAAAAATTTCTGTTTTGTTTTGTTTTTAAACTTACTTGGAATATTTCTACAGTGTTGCAATATGAGATCCACAGCTACTCAATATATGCTCCTGGAGAAACCAATTCTTGTCTTCTGGATGGTCTCTTGATACACATTTACAGAAACTGAATGGCTTGACTGAACCATGGTACTAGCTACCACTGTGAATGGCAGCAGTTTCCATAGTATGCCTTACTTTTCATTTGGAAGAGAGCAATCACTTATATTAAGCTCCTCCTATGTACTGCTGCATTAACAAGAAGTGATAACAAGTTGTATGTGAGAAGCATCATCTGTTTTTCTTTTGTCAGACAAATCTGTTTTATTTTATGGTCACACAAAACATTGAAGAGGTACCAAAACATTATTTTCCACTGTAGGATGTACAAGAGATAAGGCTAAAAGTTGAAATAATTCAGCTGAGATACCAGCTGAATCAACCGTCTGTCATATAAGTGAGAGTTTAGTCTCATGGATTGCTCTTCCTTTCAATGTCCTGTCACATGCTAAGTGGTGTTCTTTGCTCTGCTCATTATTTTTTATGGTCTAAGCAGTGGCAGCCAAGGAGAGTGCTAGAAAACAGTCCTTTCAAAATGTGATGCAAGAATCACAGAATGGGTAAAGTTGGAAAGGACCACAGTGGGTCATCTGGTCCAACCTCCTTGCTCAAGCAGGAGGTCATCCCAGAGGACATTGCTCAGGATTGCACCCAGACAATTCTTGAATATCCCTAATGAGGGAGACTCCACAACCTCTGCACAGTAAAGAAGTTCTTCCTCATATTCAGGTGGAACCTCCTGTGCATTAGTTTCTGCCTGTTACCTCTTGTCCTATTGCTTGGCACTGCTTAGAACAGTCTGGCTCTGTCCTCTTGACACTGTCACTGCAGATACCTACAGGCATCAGTGAGATCCCCTCTCAGTTGTCTTCTCTCAATTATTTTGTATATTTGATTGCTGTATGAAATGTACATGTAATATCCTATAGGTATCATAATTAAAGATACATTATTGTGTGTAACAAAATGGGAGTCTGATGGTGTGCAACTAGTGGATTGTTATTTTCTTCATCTTAAAAATTGATTCATGATTTTCTTCTAGTGTTGAAGAACTTTGTCATTTGGCCATGAAATATGAATTTGCTGGTAAAGAAGTTAATATCTTGTGATATAGTCACGCAAATGAGACTTTTCTATTCTTGTTTTAGAAGAGGAAACTTTTATTTTGTACTTAATTGTTTTGGTTTTTTTTTCCTTTTGTGTACCCA
>NW_024104482.1:380000-490000 GCF_003945595.2 Pipra filicauda
TTGTAATTTTACACAGATGTTGTAAAATTGGTTCTTGGTTCACAAATTTGCGCAAATCCTAAGCATTAGAATAAGAATTTGCTAATAACTTAATTGTATCAAACACATGAATATAAACCAGTGTTAGATCATTGTTTGTTTGTTTATTTGTTTTGGATTTTACTGCAGCAATATTCAGTAGTCTCAAAAGATACACTATGGGATGCCAACTGTAAAACATGAAGGGAATATTTTAATTCAGGTTTCATCACAACTGTATTGTACAGTTGATTTTACCTTCTAGAGAAATAACATTATGATAAGCAGCTTTAAAAAGTTTTTTCCCCTTCATTTGTTTTGTTTTGTTAAAATATTTGGTTTGTTATAATGTTTTTTTATAAATTATTATTATATATTGTTTCATCTCTTTTATTTATATTTTAAGAGATTTTATTTATATTTTAAGAGCTTTTTTTTTAAGATTAGAAACAGCAATAAAATCATTGCTTACTGAAGCAAGTAGACTTTGAATCAAGCTATGAACATTAGAAGGATGTTACACACTGCACACTTTTAATAATGATCATTTAGAAGATAATTTTAGCATCCACACAAGGGAAAAATGGATTTTTGATGAGTTCTTATATGACCATATGTGGTATTAGTCAGTGTGAGGTATTGCTAGCGAGCTCATTGCTTTCAAAAATCAAAGTTAAATGGTTCATCTATCATCAGAATTTGTGTCTGGGCGACTTGTCTGAACATCAGTATGATTTATGGTTTGAATTGGAGGAGTCAACCATGCATGTTTCTTAGTTTATCGTTTTATGCTGTCTTCAATTAAATGTCTATAAACACAGTGATGGCTTTATGACATTGTCCATCAATAAAGACTATCAGATTTTGCATGAGAATATGTAATTTTCAGAAAAAATAATGACCTTTTGACTTCTATGTGCCCTGTTGTACACATGATATATACGGCATGTTTAGACTTCAGTTTTTATCCTAGATCCATTTGATTTTAATCTCGCAGACTAATTAAGACAGTGGCCATATTTTATTTAACTTAATTCAGATAGACTACCATCTAGAATTTTTTGATGAAACTATCAAATAGTGATATATTCTGTAATAATAGTAAGATATAACAGGTGCACATCTCTAAAAGTATTTAGAAAATATATTATTTTAATTGTACTAAAACAAATTAAAAGTGATATCAGAACAGTTTATTGCATATTGATTCAGTATTTGATTATTACACCCTTTCAAGGTTGCTTTTTTTCCCCTAAGACAAAATAATGCATACATTAAACTTAAATTAAACCATTCTGTAAAACGGATGAATGCTAAAAAAACATAGGTTCTCATTTTCTTCAGGGACATTGAATAATGATACTTTCACTCTTCATATTTATGAATTACGGTATAGTATACACAGTGGCAACATATGGAGGTTAAATCATTTTCTGCACAGCTGTGCCCTGATATTGCTGTCGACAACTACGCATTGTAAAAAAAAAATTAGTATTCCAGTTCTTAAGGCTATACTGAATATCTTTTCAGTGTGTTATTGGAAAAGTGTATATTATATGATTTTTTTCATATGCCATGTGAGCTGAAGGTGAATAAAGCAGCATTTAGCTGAAATGTAGTTAGAATATCTTCTGAGTAAAATTTCGATTGAAGAAGGAAATATTTCATATATAAAATCCAGCTAACAGGAACATCCATGTTCCTATCATCCTTCATATTCCAATACAGGGAATACATGAGACATGGGCAAATATGTGTCTGTTCAATGTTTCCCCAACTCAGGTTGGTGAAAATCATAAACATAATGTATGCTCATTCCGACCTGCCTAATACTCTTCTGAGCCTTTGTGAAGATGCCTGCTGTAAATTTTTCTGTCCCATGAGGCCATGAGCTGAATTAATTTTTTGTTTGGTGCATTCTCACAAGTTGGAAGTTGGCAGACACCAGATGGTGCTAGGGAGACAACTGTCAAAAATCTGTACAAACTTAAGTCAAACAGAAGTTAATAGTGTCTGAGGTTGTGCAGTTGAGTAGGTGTCTGCTGTTGGGTAGGCAGATCTTCATTTTATCATAGCAGTTAATATCCTTGCAAGTATATCTTCTCAGGCTATTTCTCTCTTCTCAATGCAACTTGAATGATTCCATTTTCAATTTCCCATTATTCTTTAGCCAGGTAAGTAAAAATAAGGAAAAGAGTAAGTAAATGTATCACTACTGATCATTATTTAGCTGTTTCCATCACATCTTTGCATTTTAAGCTGTAGCTAGGTGAGGTAGGATAAGCAAGTTGCTCTTGTGTGGGCTGTGTATAGCATGTATAAAACATAGACATGTAGCAGTTGTTTTAAAAATTTTCTCACAATATTTATATAAAGGAATACACTATATTACTTTTATGACAGTGATGGGTAATGAAAAGATCAACATTTCTTTTGGGGAAAAAATAAAGAAGGAAAAAGAAGGCCTAGTACACTGAATATCTAGCTTTTCATGACTACTTTGAAAATGGTACATCTGCAGCATTTATACTCTGGAATTTCGAGCATTTTACACGAGTCAGAAGAGTTTTCTCAGTAGTTGCATCATAGTAGTTGTGCACTATATGCAGGTTAATTGTAGGTACCCTCATGTCAAGAAAAATATTTCATATCACTTCTTGTAAATCCATGCTCCATCTGATATAAATATATCTTGAAAAGTAACTGAAGCTTGCTGGACAAGTATTTTTTTTTTCCAAAATGCTATGCTATGTCATATAGTCTATCAGATTCACTTCCTTTGTTGAGAGTGTGAATCTTTCCCCATAGTGACACATGCAGCCAGTTGCACTGGAGGACTTTCTGCCTGTTATATATGATTACATTTGTTCTTCTAGGTCTCTCATTGCAATTTGGGTTTGCTGACACTAGGTACAATTATAGCCTCATTTGGGAGTAAAATAATATTTTCTGGCTAAACATCTAAGGGAGCTGTAGAAGGACAAAATTAACTTGGTGTTTTTTGTTGAGTTTCTTAGGGCTTTTTGTCCTCGTGTGTGTTCCCTAAAAACCTGTGCATGCAGAAAAGAACATTTTTATGGAGACAAGCTTTCATAAGATGAAGTCAGCATTTTTGTACCTCTTTGTTAGTTATCCTGCTTGCTACTCAGGACTTTATATGACAGACGGAAAAACAGTTATCAGGAATATTTATGATGTAGATGTTGGTTTCTAGTATAATCAAAATTATATTTGTTGTATCTACCACCTATTACCAGGACAGTAGTTTCTGTATATCAAGAGTGTCCAGGTAACGTGAGCTATTTTGGGGTCCCTGTATCACAGAGTGGATTAAGTAATACTGTAACATCTTTGACTTGGTTGCAGCCCATGTACCATCTATTCAAGGCTGGACATCTAAATTTAACTACATTACATGTGGAATGTCTGTCAGTGTTGGGAATGTCAGTAGGTAGCCATATATTCTGGACATTGGGGAGCTGATATCTCAGCATATGGGCTTAATTTAAACAGACACTCAAGTAACTGTGTTTTACATTTACAAACAACCAGTACCTGAGAACAGTCTCCTGTACAGGGAATCCTTGTAAAAGTGACAGGAAGCTGTACTGTACAAGTCATCCTTATTTTGCTCCATTAAAAAGTCATCACTTTCTAATGGAAACCACATGGTGCTATGTTTGTTTTTGTTATCTTATGCACAGAAAAGAGCTGCAATATGTCCTGACAAATGTGAATGTCTTCTGCTATTATATCTGACAACCAAAAGAAGAGAGAGTGTCTTTAGTAAACTTAATCATATAGAATCATTGAATGACAGGATTACAGGAAAATTCAACTTGGAGGGCACCTCAGAAGGTCTCTGGTCCAATCTACTGCTCAAAACAGGCTCAGTTATGACCTCAGTGAGTTGTGCAGGGCTTTACTCAGCCTAATATAACCAGTTCCAGTGCTTGATCTCCTGATGCAGACTCTCCATTCTAAAGCCGCCTAGTTCCAAGTAATGTCTGCTGTCTTTGTTCTTCCAGCCATCCACTATGGCAAAAATCCTGACTCCATCTTAATAACTCACTCCTAGTTATCGAAAGGCTGCTGTGAGGTATCTCCAAAGCCATCCCTTCTCCAGGTGTAACAAGCCTGCATTTCTCAGCTTGTCCTTACAGGTCAAGAATTCCAGGTCCCTGACAACAACCTACAGATGAACTCACTTCAGTTGATCTTGGTATTTTTTACGCTGAAGAACTCAGAATAAGATAGATTTCACGAGTGCTGAGTAAAGGCGGATAATAATTCCTCTCAGTCTTCTGCCTTTTTTGCTACTTGAGTGGTGCTGGCTTATGTTCAACTTACCAAAAGCTGCAGGTTGTTTGCAGCTGAGATGCTCCTCAAGAAGCCTATTCCCAGCCTTGATCCGTGCAAGGGGTTTTTCCTTCCTAGATGTAGGACTTGACCTTTGCCCTTGTAGAATATCATCAGATTCCTTCAGCACTGAATAGCAGCTGTACTCTCAACTCTATTGGCTTGTCTCCTCAGTTTGGTGTCATCTAGAAACTTCATGGGATTGCACTGTGTTGCTTTCTCTATGTTCTTGATTAAGATACTAAAGAGGGGAGGTCCCAGCACACAATCTTGTGCTACTCCACTGTTTACTGGTCTTCAGTTAGATGATGACCCACTAATCATTACCCTATTAGCCCCAAAATTAAGCCAACTTTTATACATCTAGCTGTACATCTATCCATATCACAACAACTGAGATATTGTGGGAGGCTGTGTTGAAAGCTTTGCTAAAGTTCATGCAAATTGCATCCTTGTTATTATACAAGGATTGCTTAAGGGACTTGCAAAACATCTTTGCTGCACCTTTAATCACAACTATGAAAACAGAAACTATTTTTAAACAAAAATTTAGAATTTGACAGCTCACAGTTTGTTATTTAAAATGGGCACTGAAGACTAATGGTGAACGTGGAAGAGTTCTGAAGGAGATAAGCAGACAGAATAAATGACTGAAGGAAAAAAGCCTTGGAGTCTGAAAAATATAAATAATTTAAATACTTTTAAAATATTTTGAATTCATGCTGGTGGGATTCATCTCTAAGTTCACTTCTAAATTTGGGAGTCTATCTGGAGTTACCAACATATGAGGAATGTGTTTGTGAACAGACAAAATATTTAATGGAATTTAGACTGATTTTTTCATCATTCTTAACAAACACTTTGGTGAACTGAAAAACTAGAAGTTCAGAGCATTTCACTTTAGTTTACTGCCTACGTCTCTAGTGGGTATGAAGCTTAGACATCTAACAGGTCAGTACTTATGTGAGAATTATAAACTAAAAAGCATATTAAAATTAGTGATTAAAAACATTTCCCTAAGATTAAAGTACATAATTTAGGAATAGTATTTTAGTCATGCAGAATGTAAAGTATTTTGATATTGACACACTTGTCAGTGTGCTGAAAACATGATTGTGTGCGTTGCCCAAAAAAAAAAGACACTTCATTATCTCTTCCGTATTCTTCCAGGTGTTTGCTTCCTCATTTAGTTTACCAGCTTTTGAGTTTCCATTTGATTAAATGCTGTAATACACAACACACCAACATAAGAGTGGATAACACTTGGCCAGATGTTTCAGCATTGATGAAATGCTAAACATTATTGATTTGTTGTATTTTAAAAGGATTTAGGGACTATATTTGCCAAAAAGATTTTATTATAACCAATTTTCAATGTTAATAACACAATAATTAAAGATCCATATGACTGCTGGGCATGATTTGTTAGCTTATGATTCCTGTAAAAATGGTGGTTCCCCAAGCCACATTAGAAAGATGAAAGATTGCATGAATCAAAGATTCATAAACGTAGTTATGGAGTGTCATCAGAAAATTAAGGACAGAATAAAAGATTATCTGTGATGGTTCAGAAGAAAAAGCAATGAAAGGAAGGGCAAACAGGACTATATCATATTCATCACTTGTAGTTAGGTGATGTGGGCATATCTTTGCATCTGCTTCACTGAAGTAAAATACATACTGGACCATTACATGGAAAATATAATATAAAACATATAATATAGAATATATATAGGGTATTTTTCTGAGCACTTTTATTTGTATCACATGAGCAAATAATTGTTGTTTTGCCCACAGTTGGAAGCAAAAAAAATTTTTCTGTGTATGTGTATAAAATATGTGTGTATTTATAAAGCTGTAGTATTTTAAGTGAGATAAATCTTCCTTTATTTACACTCACTCATTTTCAGAATCACAACATACCTGATAAACTGCAAATGTCCTAAAATAATTTTCATACTTCTCCAAAATTTATTTACTGTTTTCTTTCTGTCTTATAAAGATGAGAGACACTCCTAAAACCAGATTTTTTCATGTTCATACTAAAAACTTGAACATGTGCCTTCAGTTTGCTACTTCTGATTGCTTATATTGAAATTAAAAAAAAAGAAAATCCATAAAATTCCTGAATAACACCTCCTAAACTTCTGACAAAAGTGAGTTAATAGATTAACATTTATTGTAAATACTTAATATTGTGGTTTATGTTATTTTACTGGAGTTTGGCTTGTACTCTTACCCTGTGTTTTTATGGTATGGTTCGTTCGTTTTATATTATTTTCTTACTGTAATTAATGTCATATTCCTTTACTGAGCTGTCCTTTTCTTCATAAAAGAAAAGTTCAAAGTTGTATCTCTAAGGTGAATGCTGAAGCATTGTTGTGGAGAGAAATTACGGTATATTTAGTTGCAATCAATTTTTTCTTATTTTTAAACTAACGTATTATATAAAGATAACAAAATATGCCTTGCAAAAGTAGAATACGAACAAAACCTGATGATGATCATAAATTAGGAGCTGAACTAAGAAAGAGGACCTAGAAAGTTTAAAGTACAAATTGGACAAAGAAGAACTGATATAATGAAAATATGTAAGGTTATCAACAAGAAAAGTAATGTATGTAAAACATATTTTCTTAAAAGATATTCTGTAACTGTGGTCTATTGACTCTGCACATATTAATTTTCCAGACCTCATTCTTCTTTTAATACAGTCACTTTCCAGAACTAACTTGCCATCTAAGTTCTATTGGCTTTTCTTTATTCCTTAGTTCCAGTCAGGAGTATTTCTTGTTTATCTGAGCATGTGATTATTGTTAATCACAGCAAGGGTTATCAGCATATGTGCGTTTGCTAGAATCTTCAAGTTCTTTTACCAAGGGCTCTATCTTTTTTAAGTTGTATACATTCACTAACAAATTTCTTCACTGCTTGAGTTTCACTAAATTTGTACGTTGAAGTCCTAATAGCTGCTTTGTATCTATTTTCAAAAGCCTTTAAACCGCTGAAATTTTCTGATACAAGTTGTCAGATTTGTTTCAGTGGCATTTGGGCCTAACTGGGCAAAGAGATGGAAAATCTATAATTAACATTATATCTGAGTGTGTGCTGCATTGTTTTCTAATAATGCTTGGATGCCTACTTTATCTTTTTCCCTTTTCCAGAGAGAAAAGAGGGTGAAATATCATCTCTATTACCCAAAGACAGGATTAGCCAATTAGGCATACACGAATCTCTGTGAACAGATGGGATGCATCTGAAGGTGCTGATGTAGCTGACTGATATCATTGCAAGGCTGTTGTCAAACCTCTTCAGAAGGTCATGAATTTTAGAGGAGGTTCTCAATAACTGGGAAAAAAAATAAATATGTCAGACTCATCATTGAAAATGGCAAGAAGATCCAGGAAACTATGAGCTGGTCTACCTAACCTCAGTGACTGGATAAGTGATGGAATAAATCCTCTTGGAAGCCATTTTCAGAGATATGAAGAACAAAATGGTATTTGGGAGCAGCCAACATAGATTTAGCATGCACAAATCATGGCAGACCACCTTTATATGATGAGACGAGTGCTGCTGCTGTGGACAAAAGGGAGGGGCAGTGGATGGTGTATGCTTTGACTTTAACAAGGCCTTTTACACACTCTTATAAAGTCTCCTTATTATCAAACTGGTGACATATACGCTGGATAAATGGAAAACAAGTTAGATGGAAAATTGATTGGACTGCCAAGCTCAAAGGACTATGATAAGTGGTGTAAAATTTATCTGGGGGTCAGTAGCAAGTGGCAACCTTCAGGGATCGGTACTGGGACTGTTCAGTGTCTGTCTACATTAATGGTCTCGATATTGGGACACAATGCATTCTCAGCAAGTTTGCCCATGGTACCAAATTTGGAGAAGCAGTTAATACACTGGAGGACTGTTGTACAGAAGGACCTGGTCAGGCTGGAGAAAGGCATTAACAGGAACCTCATGAAGTTCAACACAAGCGTCAAGCCCTATGCCAAGAGAGGAGTAAGCTCATGCAACAGCAGAGGCTTGTGGCAGGCCAAGTGGCAGAAAAAAGAGCTTTGAAAAGTTGACGGACAACAAGTTGAATGCTATTAAGCAGCAAGAAAGTCAGCTACATACTGAGCATTGTTATCAAGAATGCGGTCAGTAGTTTCAGGGGCATGATCCTTTCCCCCTTGTTTGGCACTTCTGAGAGTGCATTTAAGTGCTGTGTCTGGTTCTGGGCTCCCCTTTTCAAAAAAGACATTAACATACTCAAGTGAGTCAAGTGGAGGGTGAGCAAGATGGCCAAGTGTGAGAGGCTGGACTGTTAGTGGTTGAAACAATCAGCAGGGTGCTTTGGTGGCAATGCACAAAGTAACCGCCTGGGTGCAGATGGGGTGTACACCCACCACCAAGGGTGTTGTACAAGATCAGGGAAGAGGCTGATAAGATGCAAATCCTACAAGGTGGAATAATGCTTTTTATCATGCCCAAGTCCTTACACAAGTGGCTCAGCTGTGAAAACTCCCCTCCAGGAAGTACCAGGACATTCTCATGTATTCATACTTTCTGATGAGGCATAATTGGCAGCTGTAATGTCTCAGAAGGTGTTATGAACCATCAAAGATTCATGAAGTGTCCCATGATCCAAAGTGTTATATCATTCAGTGTATCTGGACATTCCTTCTGAGCCTGAGCATAATATTAACGCACTGGGTTTTCTGGATCCCTTTCCCCCATGGCGTGGGGCGGCCCAGTTCTACTTCCATTTCCACCTGAGGAACCATTTCCGACAGCTTGAGGTGGATAGGGAAAGGGAACTCCAGCACCAGGGGTTTCTTCAGGTCCTGAGCCTGGAGGGGAGAGGTGCTCAGAGCACAGAGACAGTACACAGGCGTGGAGAGGAGGCAAGAGAGTGTGTATTGTTGGGGGGGTTACATTTATAGGGTTAGGAGGATTCACAGAGTAACCAATTACAGGTTGCAGGAAGGGGTTAACAACCAATAGGAAGGGGTTAAAAGGGGCCAATGAGAACACCTCAGGATATCTTCTCAGGACATTCCTGAATGGGATAACACTTGTCGTGGGGGGTGTTGGGAAGAAGAAGCATGTGTTTGCAAAGAGACCACAAAAAGCCATTTTAAGACATGTTTAAACAACAGTTTTCCCATATAATGCAGGTTTACTGCTACAGGGCTTTGTGTTTCTTGGGCTTCCCCACCGCCCAATGGATCAAAACTACAACCATCACTTCAGTAAAGACTGCTACCATCGCTTCGACCAAAGGACATCAAAATTACAACAACCAAGTCTTGCTGCTGAACTCACAGGTGGGGACTACATACCTTTCTATTCTTACCCTTTCTTTCTCTACCCTTATACATTTTCTGAAGTGTTACTTTTTTGCTTTTAAATTGCTATATTATTATAAATAATAATCAAAATGGCTACATATCTACTTTCCATTCCAACCAAATTGTTCTAAAATAAACCCTATATGTATATATACTTACAAACGCTGATCATTCAGTGTTGTTTCACTCTAATCCACCCCAAGGAATCTATTAACAAGTGCCTGGGTTGCCCTCGCCTCCAGAGGTGGGTCATAACACCAAGAAGCTGGAAGGCATGATGGATGAGGACAGGCTGAGGAAATGAGGTTTATTTTGCCTTAAAAAGAGAAATCTCAAGGGAGTCCTTGTTTCTGTCTGCAAGCTGAATGGATGGAGCCATGCTCTTACCAGAAGGGTGCAGCAATAGGTTGTGAGGCATTGGACACCAGCTGGAACATGGGAAGTGACACGTAGATATAGGGAGAAACTAGTTTTATCATGAAGTTTCTCAAGCCCAGAAACTGGTTGCCCTGAGAGTTTGTGGAATCTCTGCCCTCAGAGGTGTCTGAAACTTGACTGGACACAGCCCTGTGCAACCTGCTCTACTTAGAAATTCTTTAAGCACAGGACCACATGTCCCTTCCAACCTAAATTATTCCATGATTCCAATAAATTGTGAATTTGGCTCTGGTCCTTAACACTTTTTATTACAGGAATTCTTTAAACATAAATCTTTAACAAGACAGGTAATTTACTGTGGAAACTGACTAGAGCTGTCAAAGTACTCAAGATACCGTACAGCGAAGGATGCACCAGCTTGGCACCTTTGTAGAGCTATGAAAGCTGAACAGATTGTAACAGCAAAATGTGTTTGCAATAGTGGATAGTGTTTAATGATTTATACCAACTACATCTAAACTGAGACGAACATCTCTTCCAAAATAGACATGTTCAATTAGTTAAATTTATCTGCCCCCATTTAACATTCATTTTTTTGCCTTGAAAAGTACTTCTTCAGCTTTTGGCTTTAACTGGAGTCACTGTGCTCCTCAGTTATTTTATCCAGAGGTCTACATGCCAGCTCAAAGGCAGGTAGAAGTCATGTCCTAGTTAGAACAGCTGGAACCAGTTCATCACTGTATGGGTGTAACCCAAAACTGTGTATTCTATAGCCTCCCATGCCATTTTGCAGAAACTGTTATCAATAGACTATTTACACCATCTGCCCAGAGCAGCCTGACTCCTCAGGCTATAAACTAGGTGTTAAGAGGCCTGCAGGATAGGAGGGTGCCCCCTGTCCTCATACCTCACACCCATTGTGGAACTCCTCGCCTTGAGGGAAGTACTAGGCATTCCTGCCTGAACTGGAGAATATATAATCTTGGAGTCTTGGAACTTTTTTAACCACTCGTGGGATCCAGAGGAAGACTGCAGACCACCACTCTCAACCAGACTGCAACCACCACTCTCAACTGGACTGCAACCACCACTCTCAACTGGACTGCGACCACCACCTTCGACCGGACTGCAATCACCACTCTGGACCAGACTGCAACAGCACTCTCACCAACAGGTTTTCCTCTCTCCCTTTACTTTGGACTCAGGGGGCCCAACGAACACCACTCTGTTCATGCCTCAGGGTTCTGAGTTATACATTTGGGTTTTGTGGGTTAAAACCAATTGTTTGTCTGTATAATCGTACTTATTGTATTATTTTATTAAATTGTTATTCTGACTTATAATCTCTCTTTTGAGTTGGATTCATTTCCCCTGCTGGTTTACCTTTAAACCAGCACAAGTCAGTATGTTGAAAACCATTTCATAATTCTGTATACATTCTCATTCCATCATACCTGTCAGTCTACACATTCAGCCACAGAAAACAGTAGGGATACTATTTACAGAGAGTAAAGTGTATTATCAGTTAAATAGTACTAAAAGGAAAACCACATCTTTCTGTTTTTTTGACATATCTGAAGCCTATTTTGCAACCCATTGCAAAGGGGACAAGGTTGATTAGTGCTGCACATCCTGACTCCAAAGATCACATTTGCTACTCACACCTCACATGGTGAATTATAGTTTAACCATACCAATTACTATATCCCAAGCATTCACCATTATCTTTTCCTCCAGTTCCATTTACTGCTTCTTCATAAAGGCCCCATTTTAGTAAAAGATAGGGCAGCAGCAATTATTTCTTTCTCTCTCTTAACAACAAAAACCTGTTTATCCAACTGCACACTGAGCCTCCATGATCAGGTTCTTGCTACAACACTTTCCAAGACTGAAGTTTACCCCTCCCTATAGGTCCTGATATATGGTTACATGTTCAGAAACTCAGTTATTTCTTCCATCAACATGGTAGAAGTGTCATACTCCACAGATTTTGGGTAAAGGAGAGAGGCTCCCCCAACAACCAACCCCTTCAACCTGGATGAACTATCTAGACAGCATAATCTAAACTTGTAGTTAGCTCTGCTTTGAGGAGGCAGTTGCATAAATTGTTTTTCAGAATTCTCTTTTTTCTATAAACTGATCATTCTTCATTTGTAGTGAACTAGTCCTAATAGCAGAGCCTTGAGTGTTCTTCAGCACTGTCTATCTCCATGCCAGTTTATTGCTCTGCCTCTTGGATCTGCCAGTGTGAATGAATGGTTACCTTTTGCTTTAGTTTTAAAGACTCTCCCTGGGAGCTTACTCTTCAGCCAGCTCTTCCTCCTAGAATATCTCATCCTTCTATAGAAAGAGATGTTCCTCCTATTCATCAGCCCCAGACTGTGCCTCAGGCTCAGCTGTGTGTTTTGAAGAATAGAGTATGCCGTAAAGATTGTCCTGGCAGTCTGTAAGACATATTGGCTGTGCAGGCAACATCACCGAATTTTTAGGATGCCAAAAGCCAACTTTATTGCCAAGTGAATCTAGCAGTCAGCACAGCTCCAGGACAGCTCTAAAGAAGCAGCTAAAGCACGTGAGAAGCCAATTCAGAAGAAATAGAAATTGCCTCCTATTAAGAGCAGGGGAAAAGGTAAGAAAATGATTGGAATTTATGGTGTCTAGAGACATTTGAAATCTGATTGGGCATGGTGCCTTTAGGGTTTGTCCTTGAAGCACAGTTTGAGGAGACAGTTATGTGTGTGGAAAGGAGTGTAGACTGCCTGAGTTTCCATACTCTTTCTCTGCAACATTGCTTTACTGAGGTGGTATCTCAGTCCAGACTGAGATCACATAGTATTATGGACATTGAAATTGCACTAATGTCTAAAATAGATCATGTTACTGCAGAGACTGCCCGAACTTTGAGCATAAAACATGAGTACTTCCCTCTCCTTTGCCGTTGCCTCATTTTATTACCTTAAACAAATCTGTCTATTTCTCATCTGGAAAATGGGCAATAATAAACCCAATGTACCTTGCATTGCAACTGTTAAGATTAATTAGTTAATGCTGTGGAACTCATTTCTTCAGAGGTTTCCTATGGCCCACAACAGATGCATATAGAAACAAAGGAAGAAATTGCATTTTTAAACCAGTTTCCTTATTCAAAGAGAAAGAAAGGTTAAATGTAGATTCTCTGAGATTTCAGTTTCCTTTTCGTTTGCCAGTTATATCTACATTTGGAAGACTAATGCTCTAATAATGCTTGCTACTCATTTGGAAATTCAGATGAGACATTTGGGTTTCTTAAGTAGTTTTGCATTAGACTTAAGCTATCTCATAAATAAATGATGACTTAAAAAAATCTGTCTACATTTCATCTTATTATAGAAAGAAGGGCTATTGCAGAAAGAAAAACCCTAGAGTGTTACTGTATTGGTCCTTCAATATGTATGTGGTATTATCATGTACTTTAACAACTCCAGTCTTTAACAAATCAATTGATTGTGCTTTTCTTTGGCCTCAGAAACATTCCGTTGTATTTTTTTTAGTAATTTTCAGGTTTGCATGTGTATGTGTATATATATATATATACATATATATATATATGTGAATACATATGTATAACAATTTTATCTTCTAAATTATTACATTCCTAGAGGAAAATGTGTTTTCTGAACTAGTTTGTATGAGCCTGTCTGGGATCCTGTGTTCTTCATCAGTGGCAGAACATGCTGCTCTGACTTCCCACCTCCATCAGCCAGATTGCATCTAGCTCAAATCTGAGTTATCAGCGTGGGCATATTGATAGTCTTAATTTCCTACCTGTAAAGTGAAAGGCTAGTTGGGCAGATAAACACATCAGAGACTAAGAGTCATGTACTGAAATACATAATAAGACCAGGTATTTATGTAACTAAATCCAAGAGAATCACAAAGCTATGATGATTTTATCCTGTTTTCTAA
The DNA here is from genome assembly GCF_003945595.2 of Pipra filicauda. Taxonomy (NCBI): domain Eukaryota; kingdom Metazoa; phylum Chordata; class Aves; order Passeriformes; family Pipridae; genus Pipra; species Pipra filicauda. The sequence goes on from NW_024104482.1 coordinate 394,052, forward strand.
AAAAATCCAAGACTTATTAAACATTTTGGAGACTCCGATTCAGCAAAGCAATTAAGCATAATCTTAACTTGAAGTCAATAGCACTTAACCACTTGCCTATAACTAATTATGTGCTTAAATGGTTTGCTGAATTTGTAATTTAATATAAATGCATATGAAGTGTGGGGGTTGGCTTTTTTTTTCAAAATGCAACTTAAAGAAGAGATTGTTTCACTTAATTTCTAATTGGTTTCTTCACACTAAGATTTTGCAACTGAAATCCAACAACCTCATGCAAAATAACATTTTTCTTCTCTAAAATTCAGATGATATCTATCAAGTATTTTTCACATCTCTTTGTCCTAGTTAGAACAGCTGGGACCAGTTCATCACTGGATGGGCGTAACCCAAAACTGTGTGCTCTATAGACTTTCGTGCCATTTTCCAGACACTGTTATCAATAGACCATTTACAGCAGCTGCCCAGAGCACACCTGACCCCTCAGGTCAGCACACCCTTCCTGAAACATTGTCTCACGTCTCCTATACAGTTTACTTCTATTTATATTTTCTTATGTAAAAGAGTAAAGGTTTCTTATAACCATTTTATTATTTCTGAAATAATTCTTTGTTATTCCTTTGTAAAATCTCTTAATTGCTCTGAAAATAGAATTCTAATAGATGCAGAATGCTCTTTTCAGTGTTTTCCTGTTATTCATCTAAGAGTCAATTATTATTTGGAAAAAAACCCCCTAATACGGTTCCTAAAAAAAAATAAATTTTGTTGTGAGATTACATGCATGGTAACATCATGAAAATGGCAATGTTTGCATTTTTCCAACTGTACAAAAGTAAATATTTAGAAAAAATGTCATCTGAAAAAGTGGAATAGGATGGCTTTTCAGACTCACTTGTGGGTGCCCAAACCCAGCTTTCAGCAAAGGAAAACAAGGGCTGACAAGAACCTCGTGATCTGAAGGAGCTGGACCCTTCTCACAAGACCTGTTAAAGTTCTACCTTATGGATTAAGCCTGGCTCCAGCAGAAATCAGAAAGGACTCTTGAGATGATTGTGTCAGACCGTGTCTAAACCCCTTTAATCCGTTTCCCCCTATGTAATCTTGGTTGAGGGAAATATTTAACTCATTGGGCAATGGTAGTAAAAATTTGTGTAATTCCCTAATTAACATAGCTCGTCCCCTTCATTAACATGTCCAACCCCAGATGCCTTTAAAATAGTGTTCTTATGTTCAATAAACTATTCCAGTTCCCCCATACTGGGATCGTGTCTAGCTTTTATTTTTCAGACCGCCACTCTCACTGATGCCATGAGTAATGCAATAAGAAGTCCATGAAGGTTTCATTACTAAAATCAACCAATATTATGAAAAGTTAGCTTTTATTGCAGGCACTTGTGTTCCTCAAAAGTGTGTGTTTTTTAATCCCACTGAAATTGTCCTAAAACATTGTAATTTTACCTCTTTACAATTTTTTCCAGCTCCTGCTTTATCATTTTTCCCCCACTATTTACTGAAATCAAGTGCTTTTCCTGTAATTGCTCCCATAATTTTTCTCAATGCTGAGTCTGCAAGATGTTGCAGTAATCATTTAATCAGTAACAACACACTTTTGTATTCCTATTGCATGATTAAATTAATATAGTTTACATATGTTACATTTAGAGAAATCACTGACTCATCAAATGAAAATAAATATGGTAGTCTAATTAAATGTCTTCTGATTTTATATCATATAAAAATACTCAAAATAAGGTCAGGATTTTCCATGTAATTATAAATAAGCAGCTGTTTCTGACAACTATGTTATAGCTAAAATTAACTCACAGGAAAAAAAATAAAGTGAGACAAGATAGCTCTAGCACTATTTACACTGATAACAATTTGCCTGGTTCTAGAACAATTAAGTTTGTTCTCATTGTTTTATGACGTGATCTCTTAGCAAGAGTTTTGTGAAGATCTAAAAATAAGATCAGTCTCAGACAGCAACACATTATGTTTAAAAATGGTGTAAGTAATAAATAATGAATGAAAAATTTCTGAAAAATAAAAACGTATAGTTAGAACAACTATAGCTGTTCTCAAAGAAAGTCTTTAGTTCCACCTTTTAAACATTTTTGCTGTGTAAACTGTATATATGTATGACAATGATTATATAGCCACATGTTAGCTTATCTTATGTGTTGACTTGACCTTGGCCAGCAGCCAGCTGCCCACCCAGCTACTCTGTCACTCCCTCTCCTCAATAGGACAGGGTAAGAAAATAAAAAGAAGAAAAAGTTCTTGGGTCAAGATAAAGATAGGGAGATCAGTTATCAATTAACATCACAGGTGAAACATTTGACACGAAGAAAATTATTTTGATTTTTTGCTAGTTAAAACAGATTTGGGCAATGAGTAACAAAAGAAAGAAATTAAAATTAAAACTTCTCCTCCCCTTCTTCCCAGGTTCAATTCCAGTCCTTCACCCCAGCTCCTCTTCCTCCTCACCAGCTGTCCCTGTTCCCGTACCCAGAGCATCACAGTGTATGGGGAATGGGGTTGTACAGCCTGTCCATGGCAGTTCCTCTCTGCTTCTCCTTCCTTCTCCCACTTTTCCCCCACTCCAGCATGGATCCTCTCCACAGTCTGCAGTCCTGTGTAAACAGCTCCAGTGTAGCTCCTCTGCATCAGGTTGCAGTCCTTCAGGAAAAAATCTGCTCTACTGTGGGTTGTCCACAGGCCACAGTGTGGATATCTGCTCTGATGTGGTCCTCCACCTGAACTGCAAAGAAGCGCCTGCTCCACTGTAGTCTTGTCGATGGACTACAGGTGAATCTCTGCTCCAGCTCCTGGAACATATCTAACCTCATTTTTCTCTGACCTGGGTTCTCATGCTGTTGTTTCTCACAGTTTCAGGGGGTTTCTTTGTGTTTTGTTTTGGTTTGTTTTGATTTGGTTTGGGGTTTTTTGTTCTCCTCCTCTGTTTGTCCAGTGCATTGTCCTTTCCAAAGTATATTTTCCCGGAGTCATCACCAGCCTTGCTGATGTGCTCAGCTGTGTCCTGGGATGGGTCCATTGGGATTATCTGGAACCAGCTGTGTCCAGCATGGGACAGCCCTGGCCTCCCCTCACAGAGCCCACCCTGGAGCCCCTGCTGCCAACACATTGCCGTGGACACCCAAAACACCTCAGAGTTCACTAATCCTAGAAGCTGAACTGCCATGACTCTTCAAAGATTTTGGTGTTAATTTTGACCAGCTGAAAATTCTATGTGTCACTTTCACAACCTTATTTGAAACAACTTTCAGGACACAAAACTTATAGGATTTATTTGTCTTGATCACAATGAAGAGTTGCTATTTAATCTTTGTACTACTAACATTGTCTATGGTTGATGTCATCAAGATATAGTTCTCAGCTGGTGTTTGAATAGCCTCATATGAACTACTGAAATTGTTCTTTAAAAAACCCCACATTTATGGACTGATTACTTTTTTTTTTTTAAATAGGACATTAATTTGTTCATAAATCTAATTTTCAGAAGTTATGAGTAACCAGTACGTTGCTTAGTGGGAGTGATAAGTACCAAACTCCAAGTGACCAATGTCACATGGTTTGTTAAGGGTACAGAAGAGGAAACTGAGGGGAGATGTCATTGCAGTCTTCAACATCCTGACAAGGGAATGCGGACTGGCAAGTACATACTGACTAATACAAGTGTGTTCTAGGCATAGCAAAGGAATATCTTCACCAATTTTCTGCCTACAGCCTTTCCAAAGGCTTTATCTTTCTCTCATTAATTTCTTCAAAGCCATTCCTCAGATTTTTGCCTACCTATCTTTTATAATTAATTTCTGACTGTTATTTTGTTTTCCTGTTTCCCCATGGTTTGCCTCATCTCTGTATTTTGTTTTTTTAGAGTAGCCATGCATCACTTAGCATTGCCTAAAGTTAGGATGAAAATCTTGTACTATTTCTGAACACCAGCAGTGACATTCTTTAGAAAGGTATGTTGTTATACTATAGTGTAAAACTTCCTTATGTATGCGTTAAAATGTATATAAACTCCTTGGCTGCCTCTGGGCTGATTTATATGTGAATTCCCTGACCTTAATAGAACACAATTTTTTCCTCTTACTTTGTTTTATCTCCATAAGGTAAAATCAATTCCCATCACCACTTAACATTAAGACTTCTATTTAACTGTCCATGTTTTTAGCAAACATAATGCATATCTTATATTTAAATATGATGTATAAAATGCCCACTTCATAAATCAAATTAAAAGATAATACCATATTTGTTTCTTGTAAAATTATTCAAATTTGTAGTATGTCTGTGAAATTATTTATTTGTTTACATCATTCCAAACAATTTTATTCTGATACAAAAGAATATAAAAGAGAGAGATTTTTGTTTTGGTTTGATTTTTTTTTTTTCAGAGTTAGGAAAATTATAGCAAAACTACTGGGTTTGTTTGCTTTCCAATTTTGTTTTGTGGTGGGGGGCTGTACTGAGTTCCAGGTACCACCAGTCATTTCATGGATGCTTCCAGCTTGAGGTAGAGTTGTTATTTAACAGAGGTATGGACAGAGAAAAAATGATGGATTAAGAAGCTAAGAGTCTAATTTTAAAAAAGTTATTTATATTTTATACCAGCTTAAACTAGTGTGGTTAATTAACATTATCTTAAAGCAATGGGATTTCATATTTTATTTTTTGCTAATAATTTATAATTGAAATAAAATTACTTTTGGACTTCCTAATGATGAACTACCATAAAATAAGGAAATCCTTATATACATATAATTAGGTTATAGATTTTGACCTTGGTATCTGCGCATTTGTACAGCAGATCACATAATAGAATCATAATCCTGAATGAGGACATTTAGGTACTGTTGTAATATATGTTTATGTTGGAAGTCTGATCTAAGGTTTCCCTAACTTGTATGAATATGTATTATGATTTCCTAATATGTCTACTACTTAAATAATAAAACTACTGTGTACAACCTGACAATTTCTACAAGAATATTTTTACGTTGATGGATAAACTCTTATTACTGTTCAAGATTTCTTCTCATTGCAAATTGGTCTAAAGCTAGTGCCTCCCACTTTCACAACACACATTTGAGCACCAAAAGAAATTGAAAGGACTGACTTAATTCTAGAATATGCAAATCATTTAAATGATTGGAATCATTGATAGAAAAACCACAAATGCTTAATGTATTTAATTTTGACGTGCAATTGTCAACACAATATAAATATGAACAGACAATGCAGAAAGAATTGTGTCTTGCTGATGCTGATACCACCTAAGGAGTCCTTCTGCTGTGCCTTTTGCAACCGGACTTGTCTGTCTCGTGTTGGCCTTTTTAGCCACCAGCGCGCTTGTAGCAAATGTGGGTAGAACCCTTCACAAATCTTTGTTCACAAAGCCTAACCATGATAAATACGAACACATATAAATATGTAATTATGGGTATGTATACACTAAAGACTTAAGAATATCTTTATAGGTATTTATATATATATAGCATCTTAACTGGCTTTTTGGAAGGAGTATTTAGTTCATAGAACAGTTTTGGTTGGAAAGGAACTTAAAGGGCACACAGTTCTGACCTCCCTGCCATGGGTAGGGACACCTTCCACTACACCTGGCTACTCAGAGCCCCATCCAACATAACCTTGAATGCTTCCAGCGATGGGACATCCACAACATCTGTTTCATCGCCTCACCACCCTCACAAGAAACAATTTTTTCCTCATATTTAATCTAAATCTACCCTCTTTCAGTTTAGGCCCTTTCCCCCTTGTCCTGTCACTACATGCCCTTTTGAAGAGTCCCTCTCCAGCTCTCTTGTAGGCTTCCTTTTGGTGCTGGAAGGCTGCTGTAAGGTCTCTGCAGAGCCTTTTCTTCTCCAGGCTGAACAACTCTGGCTCTCTTAGTCTGTCTTCATAGGAGAGGTGCCCCAGCGCTCTGATCATCTGTCTTCGTGGTCCTCCTGTACACTCACTCCAATAGGTCCGTGTCCATCTTATTTTGGGGGCCCTACAGCTGCACACAGTACTCCAGGTAGGATCTCATGAGAGCAAAGACCTGCTCACCATGCTTCTTTTGATGCAGACCACAATACGGTTGGCTTTCTTGACTGCAAGCACACATTGACATAATGGGCTGTGTTTTAAATCACCTACAAAGAATTTCCTATAAATCTGACAATTCCTTGTTCCTTTCCATTATTTCAGTCACAAAGTCCTCCAGGATAATCAAACAATACATTAGGTAATCCACTTTGAAAATATGAGTCAAATTATTCTGTTAAAAATTCTCTTACAGGTATGTGCCTCAGAAAATACATATATGGCTTACTCCTTTCTACAGGAGCAAAGCTGCTAATCATGCTTTGAAATTCAATTTCTGTTTACTAAAATCTTATGTTCTAAATTATTTTAATCTTTATATTTTAAGCTATGTGATACATTATGATATCACCTTGACTTTTCTAGTAGAGTTGTTCCTCACTTGCACTTGTCCTATATTTCAGAAAAAATCTAACTATCAAATTAGAAAATGAAAGCAATTTTTCTAGTATCTTATATTGTGCTTGAGATCACTTTCAGTTTTCTGTCTGCCTGGCTGTAATTTTGGCTGTTATAAATATGTACCTTTTTCAAATGTACCAACGCTACTAAATCAGCCATGATAATCATACCACTGTGTTTACAACTCCACTATTTTAATGCCATTTCTAAACTTTATGAACAATTACATTTTAGCTTCTTTCATACTATTGACTAGTACTGAGACAAGAAGAGATATTCACAGAATCTCTTGAAAAATAATGACGGCTGTTCCTTCTTTATTTTAAACAAACACAAATCCTTTTTTATATTAATAATTATTTATATAGATATTAAAATGTCTAATCAATACAATTATTATTATCAAACCCACTTTTTAAAAGTTATGAAATGTATGATGAGCTATTTTTTTGATTACTCTTCACAGATTGTCACTAGTAATGCTTCTTTATTTTACATTTTTACTGGTTTTGCTGGTTTATACATGATTTTGCTTTGGATCAGTATGAGGCTAACTGATACAGACTTAGCCTATTTATTCTATTTCCTTCTTAAAATATTGGAAAACTTTTTTTTTTCTGGTCCCCTGGAAGCTTCCTCAGAATTCTGAGACTGATTCATGATAATGATTAATTGATAATTGAAATTAATTTTTTAGAAGAGTCATCAAAAAAATCTCAAACATTTCCTTGAGTAAAAGTTGCCCAATCCTGATAGTAAAATTTAAATTCAACAGCTGTCATCTAACATAGTTCTAACAGATGGAATGAAAAGAATTTTCTTATCTCTAAATTAGAGTTAGGTAATTTTCCTTCCAAGAACAGAAACATATGTAGAAAATGAACATCTTTTATATCTTTTACAAGCATTTATCTTTTTTAAAATTAAAATATTTCCTATATGGCACTGTTAAAATTTGTTTCCTCCTGATATATTTAAATATTTTGTTGCATTGTCAGAAGGAGGTAGGTAAGCTTTGAAATACTTTTTCCTTTTCTTTTGTGGTTTGTGTGTATATGCAAAAGTATTGCCAGTTGGGGAGCTGCAGGGATTGCCCCATGCTGGACACAGCTGATTCCAGCCAAGTTCAACAGACTCATCATAGGACATAGCTAAGCCCATCCGCCAAGGTCACAGAGCTTCTGGTAAAACATATTTAAGAGCAAAATCACTGCTTTGAAGAAGGAAGGAAGGAGGTAAGGAAGGAAGGAGGGAGGGAGGGAAGGAAGAAAGGAAAAAGAAGGAAAGAAAATGAAGGATAAGGAAGAAAGGTGAAGGAAAGAAGAGAGGAATTGGAAGTGCTCCAGCAGCTAGAGCAGGTATCCACTGCAGCTTGTGGAGGACCCCATGCTGAAGCAAGTGGTACTGAAAGAACTGTGGCCCATGGGCAGTCCACACTGTAGCAGATTTTCTCCTGAAGACTGGAGCCTCTGGAGAAGACCAGCACCAGAGCGAGGCAAAAGTGTGAGGAGGAATGAGCAATAGGGAGAAGCCGTTAGGAACTGACCATAACCCTCTATCTCCTATCCCCACTGTGTTGCTTGTTGGGATACATGCTGAAGTTGGCAGTGAAGGAACAAATTGAGCCTGGGGGCAGAAAGGTGTTGTTTTTTCATGTTTGCCTTTTTGTTTCTCATTATGCAAATATATTGTAATTGGCTATTAATTAATTTTCCCTAAATTGAGTCTATTTTGTCTGAGACAGTAAGTGATCTCCCTGTCTTTATCTTTAAAGTATTTTGCATTTCTCTTTTTTTTCCTGTTTTCTCCCCTGTCCTGTTGAGAGTGAATGAGCAGCTGGGTGGGAGTTCAGCTGTTTGATGAGGTTAGCTCACCACGGTATACCATCTCAGGAAAACAGATCTTTCTTATTTTTATGGTTGTATAAACTGAATACATACATCTATATACTGTATATAAGAAAAATACTAAATTTTAAGTAGACCTGGGTGAAATGTGTTATGTATTTACAAAATAAATTATTTGCAGTTTGTATTTTACTCTAAAACCTATGCATGCTGTTTGTATAGATTTCAAGGTCTTGACTGAAGTAATATCAGTATATGCTTTTTTGTTTTCCAATGTCAGTGAAGAAATAAAATGTATTAATTTTAAAAGTGGGATAATTAAACCAAAATTTTCAGGGAAAAGAAGACTACTATAAAATGCTTAAAGGTTGAATTGTGAGTAGATTCTGAATAGAGTACGTGAGATGCTAAAAATATGTAGACTCCTGCAAATAAAGTAGTGACTTCGAGGAAAAAAAGTGCTATTTTTAATTCATGATATCATAAGCCTTGATCTTTGTTGTGTCAACTGAGTTATGAATGTGTTTTCAAGTTGTCCTTTGTGAAGTTAACACACAGTCAATTTGCCAGGTAAAAGTGAGTAGTTCAGCTAAACTTGTCTGAAATTTGTTTACACAGTTTGCGAAATTACTATCTTCTCTATTCAGAAGTTTTCAATCAAGGCAAAAAAGAGAAGTGGTATTTTTCGGTTATTGGTTTGCATTTTCCTGACTTTACTAAATTACCTCAGAAGTCATATCCGAAGTCATTGCATCACTTCTTGGTGTTGCAGACATGTCTTAAAATACACCTTAGGAACTAAGCAAACTCCATCTTGAAACTACTTGGATTATTTTCCTACTACTTCTACCTTTAATTAGGAATTTGTTTAGGATTATCAATTAACATTAAACTAAAGGTTTCTCTGATTCAATAGCATTTTTAAGAATAGAATCTTGGGATACTGGAATCACTTCAGTTACATGCACCTTTACTCATGTAATTTAAAACAGCTGTGTATCACAGTAGTAGCAAAAAGAGAAACTATAGTCAAGAGTTTTGTAACAAATTATCCTCTTCTAGCTATTTTTTAAAAAAAACTTTCTCTACTTTTTTTATTTTAAATGTTAGCTACTAAACTGTAAAATTCTGAATAGACTGCATGCCAATAGCCCAATTTAAAGACATGGGAAATCCCAATCAGGTGGTAAATAAATAAATAGGAACATGATGTTTACCTTCCAAATAGAACATAGATTATTATATGATTTATATAAATTTCAGATATTTATATACTCTTTTCTTAATGAAGTCAAAATGTAGAGTGTGAACTGCATAAAACCCAGTAAATGCAAAGAATGTAATTCCTATGCATTAAATGCAAATAAAATATAAATAAATAGAAATTTAAAAATAGGACTATATAAATTGCAATGTACATAAGACCTAGAAATATAAGTAAAAATTTGGTGTTTTAAATATGTTTATTTAGGTTTAAAGTGGGATGGAGCAACCCAAAACCGACATTGAAAATTAGGAAAAATCTAGAACTTGAACTGATATTAACTTGGGAACTTAACCTAATTTTAATAATTTGGGTGCAACACCAAGTTTGCACTGGAATCAATAAACAGTTTCAATGAAAAAAGGAAAAAGACATAGCAGAACCAGACAGTGTTGAGTATTTTGATAATATACAGCAAATTAATGACTCGTAAAACTGAACCATAAGAATCCATGACTTGATAAAAACGTAGAACCCTGGGAGAAAGCTGGATCATGAAATAGTGCACAGACACAGAATGCATCATGACTGTAAAGGTTTACATTTAAAAGAACAGGAAGGGAGGAATCTACACAATGCAAATGAAGTCTGTGCAGAGGAGGAGCAGAAAATAATGAGGAAGGCAAGGACATTTGCAAGCTTGAGTAGTTGCAAGGACCAAGTCTGTGTATGTGTTTGTGTGTATGTGTGCATGTGCAGATATAAATATATGTTCTCTATGATTTAAGGAAAAATTCAGTATTCGAATTTTGCAATTTGATCTTACTATCTTACTATATGCTAATCATAATATAGATAACATACCAAAATGATCAATATCTAAGCAGAACTGTAAGTTGAGACCTCTGATTTATTATTGAGTAGGATTATTTGTGATGCTTAACTTTCTTTGTAACATTTTTTCCCTAGCTTCATCCATTGACACAAAGCTATATATAGTCTCAAAGATATTTTGGAAGGAAATTTTGTCAAAAGAATTGCTAAAAGCATAAGGAAACTATTAGATGTAGTTTTCAGTAATTTAAATTTCTAATATTTGATTTTTAAATGATGAAACATCCAATAACCCAAATGACCTTACACAAACATATACATGGAATAAATTATTTCAAATGAAAGCACAAAAATTATTTGTTCAGCTGCTCCAGTGACTGGAAGGTTAGGAACAAAAGCTATTATTGTTCGGTGTATTTTTTCACAGGAAATAGACAGTGGCAAACATACAGTAGTTCAACACATGAGATCAGAGACACAGTTTTTATAGTAAACCAAAACCAGATGTTGGAAGGACTCAAGACCTTTACAGAAATTATTAGTTATGTTTGCCTTTGAAAGCAAAGAAAGTTTACAGAGTGTCGTGTACCTGATTAAGAAAAAGACAGGTTACAAAAGCTATTCATTCAAGGAAAAATATTTGCCATACAGACTGTTTTATATATAGCAGTTAGTTATGTACATAGGATTTGAATTTTACTTTCATTTGGTTTTTGAACAAATATGCTAACTTCTTCGTACTACTAAACAATTTTAGAAATAAGAAAAAGGTTAAATATTATTAAACTGAAGGAAGAATTGTGCATTAAGCCCTTGGAGTTAAGTTCCATCATTAATTGATACAGAATTAGGCATTAAACAATACTTTTATTTTAAGAATTTATCAGAGAAAAATTTAAATATATGGTACAAAATAGGTAGCATATCACTTTTCATGTAGCATAAAATGTTTCTCTAGAAAAATATTAACGACTTGATATCACTGGATGCTAACTGATTTAATGCAAATTGGATGGAATAGTCAAAAATAAGGTCTTAGTGCTACATTCCTAGAGGTTTCTTCCAAATATGCATTTAAGTAGGAAGAAAAAGAGGGAGACTGTAGCATGTTAGACACCAAGGTTTATGTGCCACAGAGCACAGACCTATGGGAAATTAAACTTATTACTTTTATACCTCCTAAACTATTTGTTTTCTTGCCCTGTTCAGATCATCTTTTGCAGACACTGAGCTAACTTCCAAGCAAAAGCTTTTGTTCCTAGCATGAATTTTGATTTTTTTTCTCTATCCTTTTTTCACAAGCTGTAAATGGATTTTAAAAAGTAGATACTCATCTTAATTTTAGTCCTTTTGTAGTCCTCTACCTATAGAGCTATAGAGTCTTGGAATTCTGGAATTAGGTAATCCTGCTATGTTAGAAAGATGTCTATAGCTAATATGTAACCACTAATAGGAAATATTGCAAGAGACTATAATATCAGAGTAATTGTTGGAGATGTAGTCACTGTGAAAGAGAAGACCATGCCATTTGATTTTAACTCATGATTTGATATCTGTTAGGCTTTTTAAAACTTCATGTACATTAAATATATAAATCAAATGCATTGAAAGTTAAATGACAATCATCTTAATATAGTATGAATAATTAAATATAATCATATTAATTAGCTCACAAAGAATATTTGTCAGCAATCAGAAAAAAGTAATCTGAAGCTGAAGTTTCCTAAAGGTTGCTTAGTAGAACCTCATCTGGTTAAATACAATTCCAAGTGGAAGAAAACATCTTTAAGCAGAACTTGTGGAATTTGCTTTACTCAATATCTTCTTGCAGGTGCAATCCAGTGTAAACCCTACTTGTTTTTCTGAACTGAGTTTTTGAAAATTTTCATGCAGTGATGGTCTACTTGAACATAGACATTGAAACTGAGGATTTACATTGATCTGGGAAGATACTATTTACATACCAAGGTGTGTATAATACCACCTATTGCAAAAAGTGCTTGAATCTACACATTTTCCTTCTTATTATATTGTTATACTGTATATGAATGAAATATATAATGTTAGAATTCATGGGATGAGATTTAATGGAAACATTACACAGTTGTCTTTAAATGTTGATGCACACATTTGTGAAGTATTCAGCACAGGCTGATGCTGAAGGCAAGGTTCTGAGCCAGATGAACCGAATACCTATCCAAAAATTTTGATCTTGCTGTAGATACAAATGAGCAATTTGTAAGGAAAGAGAAATTTTTTCAGTCTGGTTTCTGCTAGGAAGGTGTAAACATCACAAGTTAAGCTACAGTGATAAACAGTGTTTCTAATTGGCATCCCTGCTGATCATTTCAGAGAGATAAATGGTCAAAGAAACTGAACTAGCCTCCTGTACCTAGAGATGAATCTTCCAACACAGGATTAATGTACTTTTCTGGTGATTGTTTTCCAACACAGCTACAAAGATTTGGTGGATACTGCTTACTGTTACAGTTCCTCTTATAATCTATGAGTGAAATAAGTGTGTAATCGCCAACACTGAAGTAAAAAAAAAGTCTATCATGTCTGTTAGTGGAGTACAGCAACAATTAATGTTATGGCTAGTATATTAACTATGAAAAGTCTGCAAATGAGATAATAAGGATGTGTTACATCAAGGATCCTTATAAGACATCCATAAAATTATGGGATGCTTTTCATGACACTTTGAAAACCAAATTTAAAACCAGTGAAATTCATGTAATACTGCAATGCAAAAATGAAATTTTTGTAAATGTAATCTTAACTAGTAAAATAAAGTATATTATCTTCATTAGAAGACAAAACAACAGCAGGTGTAGGTCACAAACTAATAAGTACTTTTGTCTGTTCAAGGATAAACCAAGATGATTAAGGGTAGTACTGCAGAAGGACTGTTCTCTTGAAGATAGATTGGTTTGGTATATGTTATTTATTTTGTTTCTACCAGCCAAAAGGATTATATTTGCCTGAGGCAAACATTTTGGACATCTCCTTGTTATCCCTACGTGATGCTGGCGAAACAAAGGTGTGTTCAACTTACATATTTTTTGGTGAGAATCACATAATATTTTCTATTATAACTTCCAAACTTCTGTAAGACTAGGCAAAGCATTGCCCTTATGCTTAGAGCAATGAAAGTTTGCACAGCAAAATGGCCTTGAGTACAGGTCAGCACACAGTCATTATAAGTTCTGCTGTAAAGGTACCTCTTCTCAGATTGAGATATCCATGACCCATCTAAAAATAAAAATTAAAAATGCAAAGAATTTGAGTTGATCGTAAAAGCCAAAAGAAATTCTTATAAAATCATATGAGTCTTTTGTATTTACACTCATCCACACGTCTCCAACTAAATATTTTTCCAACAGACACTGCTCAGAAGCTCTCCAAGGTCCCTTTTGACTTTAACAAGTTTTAGATCAATTCTGATAATGTCGTATGTCCTTAAAATCTTGCAGTAGTGGTAGTCTCCACAAACAATTTTCTTACATTACAGAAGCATATTTTGCTGCATATGTTTTATGAATATATCTTCTACCATTTATATTTGTATTTAAATAAATATATTAAATTATATTAACTTTGAGATGCTACATTTCTATCTTTTTTAATAAATATCTATGCTGGGTAATAACTGCACTTCAATAACCTATGTAAACATATTGCATATTATTAGACCTTAAAGTTACATGTTTGACAGATAGCACACAGTTTCTCAAGGGTATTATTGCAATCTGTGAAACTTATTAACTGTGATTTCATAGCCAATGACAAAAGATAATAAAAAAATCAGCTGTTCTGTAAGCCAAAGCACTTGTCCATAGATAATAAAAAATCATAATTTCCATACATGACTGAAGAAAACAAATATTTTGTCACCTTGAGCTGCTTCCACTCATCTGACCAAAAAGACATAGTAAATCAAAATATTTTATAATTCAGATGTTTTTTAATTTGTGATTCCATATAGCAAATCATGTTGGATTTGACTAAAAGCTGCTTAAGATCCTGGAACTACAAAGTATATCAGTAAAAAAAGATAAAGAAAAAAACCTGCAGACCTTTTCAGTCAGAAACCCGGGGGTTGGGAAAAATGTACAGCAATACCAGATGCTCTTGGTTTAGAATCTTGGATATTGTGGATCCAAATAGTTTTTCTAGACCATATATATTAATACTTGCTGCTTTTCCTGCCAATGTAAACACATTGTATGCTCTTGTAGAAACTGCTGCTGGTTTAGATTTTTCTTGCTCCAGTCTCCCCACCCTGTCCCAGTCATTATAATGATTTCTAACTCTTCATTAATTTGGGGATTCTAGATGCTTTTGCTTTCACTGACTGAAATACTTTAGTGGCTTCTTTTTCCTGTTCATTTTTAGTGTCAGTTGACCTATAATGGAAAAATTAAGCAAAAGTCCACCCTGAGCAGTTCATAGTCCTGCGTCTTCCCAGAATAAACCAATACCTCTTTTTTTACCTTGCAGAAGTTCTTTTGATTTTTTTTTTTAAGTATTCTGAGAGTTATAGCAAAGATTTGAGTGAGTTTTGCTGGAATGAAGTAACCATTGAGAATTAACCTCTCACAAATCAGAAGATGAACTTCACCCTTCTGTCCTCCTCAAGAGTTTATTGGTTGATAGTCAGGGATGGGAGATTGAAGAAGTTGGTTTGAGTTTTTTGATGGAAAAGAAGGAACTAAATCTGGGTTTCTCAAAATATGGAAGAATAGTCTAAAAATTAGATAGTAATTTGTTTTAAATACAACAAAATTAGCAAATTAACAAAAAACCCCAAACACTAAAATTGCTTTTCATGAAACTATAGTTTGTAGCATTGTAGTTTATGTACAAGAGAGTTAAATGTATATTACACAGGGTATGGAGGATTTTCTGAAAACAGGTGTCTTAACATGACAGGCTCACATCCCTTTTAATGAAAGCATCAAGAGAGCATTTTGAGATGGGAAAAAGTGAAGGATTTAGCACTGGAAAAATCGTTCAATACCAACTGACTACCATGTTTTTTGTTTCCTCTCCTTGGGATCCAAAGTACTTTTGTAGCCAGGTGATAGTATAGTAGTTTTCATTTATGTTCCTAGAGCAAGTAACATGCCAAATAAAAGTTAAATCTCTGACTTTTCAGTGAAAAGTGCTTGGGTTCTTGTATTGGGTCTGGCTGAGCTGGAGCTCATTTCCCCATAGTAGCCCTCCCAGTGCCGTGCTTTGCATTGGTAGCTAGAAGAGTGTTGATAACACACCAGTGATCCTGGGAGGGGACACAAGTAGGCCAGCTGACCCTAACTGACCAACCATATGACATCAGCTCAGAGATAAAAGCTGAGGCAAGGAGCAGGAGGGTGGGTATTCATTGTCTCCAATGTCTGCCTGCTGTGAAACCATTATGTGTGCTGAAGCCCTGCTTCTCGGGAGTGGCCAACCATCACTGCTCATGGGAATTAGAGAATAAACTTCACTTTTTGGATGTGCAAGCTTTCACTTTGCTTTTGCTTTAAGTAAATTGCCTTATCCCAGCCCATGAGTTGTTTTCCACCTTACTCTCTCCCCTGTCTGGCTGGGAAGGGGAGTGATAGAGTGGCTGGGTGGGCACCTGGTGTCCAGCCAAGGTCAATCCACCACAGTTCCCCAACATAGTATTAATAATTTTCTTTTTTTCTTTTAGACAATGTACTATATTCATGTTAATACTTCTATGACTGAGAAAATAGTGAAGGAACAATAGTCACTCTCACCTTTGGGTTTTTTTGTTTGTCATTATCTGTTTTATCCCAATGCATCCTCATTGTCTTCAGCGAATACACTTTTTTCCTGCCTCTTGCATCTTTCTTCTCATTTCACTCTTTTGCTGCCTAGCACTCTCAGGCTTTCTGCAGGGAAGTAGGGAGAGTGACACTTTATACTGAAGCTTGATAAATGAATTCTTTGCCTTCTTGTTTCTTGGTAAGTGGACCATTAAGCTGTATGTCCTTGACTCTCCATGTTGGTAGGATGAAAGAATATAACAACAAAAGGATTTACCTTTGAGTAAATTTTATTCTACTTCCAGCACGTGGTTAATAGTATATTTTATATGCAATTTCCCTAATATACTACATGATTGAAATTGTGGTAGAATGATTAAAATCTGATATGCTTCATGTTTTCACAAGTCTTGTTGAAGTTCGTTGTTTTAACATCTTAACTTGAGCTTTCATTCCCACTTGCATTATGTGAAGATTATAATACAAAGAAAAAAAAGAAACTCCTCTGAACCAGTTTTTATAATGTGCATCCTTAACTGACAATAAGTAATTGGAAAAAAATTTTTGTATTTGTAAGGTTTGACCTTGACATTGTTTATGTAGGCCTCCAAAGCAATTATTGTAGAAACTGAGATGGAAAACAATGGTAAAAAGCAGACAGAAATGTTTGAATTAGTGCAAATCACAAATATAGCTGAATGGTATTAGATGACAGTTGGCTTTTAATGAGGGAAGACATGAAGTAATTAAATCTTGACATACAATTATGAAAAATATCAGGTAACAAGCCTGCTATGCAATATAGAATAAGAAAAGACATTTTCTGAAAACTTGCCTGATGCTCTGTCATCTGAGACTGTTCTTTATGAGTGCAGGGTGAAGGTCAAGGAGGTATCTCAACTCCATCAATCCTTTGGACAGTTACAAATGACCTTTCACTTTTCATAAGACATTCAATATTCTGAATGGGGGAGATACATTTTTCTGTGTTTAGAAAATAGCAAAATTGAAACCTTTTATAGCGCACAAGGTGCATTTGTGTTTGAATCTCCTGAACAGCTCATTCATTTTTAAATGTTCATTGACACCAATATCTCATTTACATGAAGTAAATGATTTTAAAATACTGTATCTGTTTCAACATGTACTTTAACTTTTCATATTTTTATTGCATTGATTTTTATGTTTTTTTTTGCTTATTTTTTAATTTTTATTTTATTTTTTCTTTAAGAAATGTTTTAAAATGCTACAGTGCATACTGATGTATAGCTTTGAATTTTTGCTGCTTTGATTTGATATTGATGGAAATTCAAGCATTACACCAATTGTTTTTTAATATTTATTTTGCAAGGTTTAAATCTCTGTTTTCATCCTGATCTCTCAAGCTTTGTAAGAAAATTGTGTTGTTAGAATGTGTTCCACCAGATGTGCATTTCTTTGTGACTTACTGGATTTAACTTTAATCCACAGGAGTTTCTGTGTGTAATCAGAGCTTGTTCTTTGGTCGTATAAACTTTGATTTCAGTGGTACTTGTGTGAGGTAAGAATTGAGGATTTAATTGTTATTATTTTTGTACTGAATTAAAAAAAATGGTGCAAAGCTACTATTTCACCTATATTTTGGGAATTCCTAAATATTTTTTCCCTTTTCCACACAGATTATTTTTTTCCTCCCATTTGTTACATAAAACAAAGGAACTTGAAATTCTAGGCAAGAACTGTTGCTGGGCGTGTCCAATACTCTTCATGTTATGAATAGGTAATCCTTTTGCTAACTTCAGTTGTACTTCAGTGTATAAACATAGGGATAATAAAGGAAAAAATCAAGAACAAATATGTGTAAGTTACAAAAGAACAGCATCTCTTCATTAAAGAAACCAAAAAACCCTCTTTGAGATGAGCATAGTAGCAGACTGTGGTCAGTTTTAGAACAGAAAGGAAAACCTACATACGGAGAACACAAATGCAAATTTTATAGTATCTTAGCTTACTGTATTTAATCAAAGATGTTAAAACGTGCAAGTATAATCCTATCAGTTTAGAAGAATCTATCACTATTTTTAGTGCTGAAAGTTAGGTGTGCTTTCAATTGAATGTAATTATTTATTTAAATTATACATAGTATCTAATTCATTTCTTTTAGAAATATCATTCAAGATTTGCCATGGGCAACAATTTAAAATAAAGCATTGGTAATTTTATTGGACTTGAAAAGCTATTCAGAGTGGAATTATTAAAACAATGGTCAGAATCTCACATTGAATAAACCAAAGTGACATTCATAATATCTCAGTAATTTGTTTGCAAAATTACATCTTGCTACAATCTCCAAAATCTAATGATTGGTTTACCTGTACCTTACTATGTATTCATTACTTACACCTTACACTGAGGTAGATTATCTAGTCCAACTAGTGTAAATCGTGAGTTAGCACAGTTTTTGTGACACTTTTTGTTTTCTCTCTCATGCTTTCTTAATAGGTAAGTCCTGAAATAGAAAAATAGGAAGAAGCATTTCAGAACATTTTAGGGAAACACTCCAGGACAAATATTATCCAGTGTGTGTTCCTCTACTTATAAAACATCATTAGCATGAGCTTGCCTCCCAGGAATTTCAGCAAAATGAAATCATGCAGAATTATATTCTTCATGAGTAGATGTTCAGAAAAATTTCCTAAGACTACTTTTATATCAATACATAATAGGTATATACATGGCAAAAATACTGACAACTGCTATTTTCAAATTTCAGAAAACTTCCCTTAATTTTTACGAGGTATCAGTTTCAAAGTAATTGCACAAATAAATGCAAAGGTAGTGATACAAAATTTTTATAGTAGCCAAAAACCCCCCCACGATCATGTTGTATGTATTACAGTATTATCTGAAAATTTTACAGATCTGACAAAATAGAAACAACAATAAACTCTTTTTTCCCCCACAGCTTTTAAAGAACTATACACACATGTCTTTCCTGGAATTCCCAAAATTATTTAAATTTATTCTTTCATAAAATGGTAGGAGTCTATATTTTAACACGGTGCTTCTGAAAGAACCCCTATTTAAAACTGCTGGTCTGTTTTCCTGTTTAGTCTCATCACACTAGTGTGTGAGCTCTAATTTGATACTAGCAAATACCGAGTTTAACTTATGCTACAGCTCTTCTTTCTCTTAGGTTAATGTGTGTATGGAGATATATTTTAAAGCACATTGGTAAAAATAAAGAAACTGACCAATGCAAGACATTCCTTATTCTTTTAAGTTGTTATTCATTTCAGTGTGTGAATGTTAATTAGGCACTCAGTCCAAAATTTGTACCTTAATAAACATGTCAAATCTAAATTGGTGTCACTGCCTCAGTAGATAGCCTACTGAGTTCCTGCCGATCTTTCCTTATATGTAGGCTAACATGGTGGAGATAAAGTCCCAGCAGATGACTTTTTTTCCTGTTAAGACCTCTGTCTTCTTGGTTTGAAATAGGCTCAAACTGTGACACTGGGACGGAAAAGGCCAAAAGTGTAAAAAAAGTCAAGCTGACTAAAATCTAGTGAAATAAAATTTATTTAAATGTATTCATGGTTCTTATTGTGTCTCAAATACATACTTATCTTCAAAAGCAGTGGCTCCTAGCCATGCCATATGCATTGATATATACATATATATCTCTTTAAAAAAAACAAACCATAAAAACAAACTAGCAAAACCAAAAGAAATTAAACGTAGAAAAAATTCAACATTATTGTGGAGATTTTACATTAACAAAAATAGGAAACTGAGTTTGTCTTCCCAGAACAACCGTTATTTAGTAACAGTACCGATATATGAAAATACAGTGAAGTTAATACTACACAGTGTAGGGCACAGAAATACAATATAGTATGTATAGAAAGTGCAAAGCAGCAAAATTGAGGTTGCTGTGGGAAACATACTGGCAATTTAATGACATCTGTTTGTGTCATATCTCAATCATAATGTTGCATTAATGTAGTTATTTGCATTTAATTCTATATTACATTCCCAGTTTAGAAGAACACATTTGCAGTTGCTCATATCTCTGCTTCTAACAGTGATTCAAAATTATATACTTTCTAAGATTATTTTGACAGAATTATATATAACTTCCTGATGGAGCATCTCATTACCCTGGCAAGAGACCTTGATGAAGGAAGTAGTTTGTGAAAGGGTTAGGTATTGACAACTAAAAATCTTGTTCTTAAAGACGGTTTACTAACTAGGCTATAATGCTATTATACCTATACTGTCATGGGTGAATATTTTCCTATGAGAGATGGAGTACTTAATTACTTCTCAGTGACCACAACTTCAGTGTAAGTGGTCTGAACTTGTAAGAAAATAGAATGTATAATCGAGTTGAGATTAAACTTTTGCTTTATTTATTTCTTTTGAGAACATAGGACATCAGGCTGGGAAGAACATACAGTCCTTTAGGACAGAGGTCCATAAGCTTCTGTCACCTCTTCTACTACAGAAAAGCACTGATGAGAGCCAGGCTGAACAGCTACTAATCACGATAAGGAGAATTGTGCATGGAAATAATGAAATGGAGCACAGATTGAACATTTTGTTTGACAATGGTCAAATAGGCAATATGACCAATAAGAGAAAATTACATATCCTAGGTATAAAATGTTCGATAATACTTTAAAAGGAACGTGGATTTTTCTTGTGTATGGTACTGTTATTTAAATGGAGATGTCCCTTAGGTAATCTGTGCTTAGACCAAGACTCTTTTCTTCTAGCAATTAAACAGGTAAAAGCAGGTGCACTGTTCATAACTCTCTTATGAAGAACCATCAATGACATGAAGATGCCTATTATGAGAATAAAGGTAAAATAATGACCCCTAAAAGAAGTGAAAAAACTCTAATCAGATTCACCAGGAGAGAGACTTCACCTTGAATCCTCTAAGTTTCTTTTAAACTAAGTTCTAGAATTTTTTACTGAGTGTACAGAGGACTGACATGATCTCAACCATATCCACTTATTTTAAAATATTGCAAGAATTAGGGCATGTTTCCAGAGTAAAAGACAACAGAAAGTGTGAGAACAAAGGAAAAGAAAATCAATACTAAAAAATTAAAAAAAGTGGTGATAGGAAAATAAGATAATAGAAAATAAGATGATAGAAAAAGAAAGAAATTATTAAAAATCATAATATAAAAGAAAATAAATTAAAAACTATAAATATTTAAAGCCAAATTACATAGTTACTTTTTCTCTACTGTCTAGAAATTTCAGCCACTAGGGGATAAGGAAAATGGAGAAAATCTGCAGTCAGGCCACAGTCTGAACCAATTCATCCACTGACAATGCTAAACTTGTCAAGCTTACATATCTTTTAGGGGCATGTCATAAAAGGTATATACAACTCTACTTCAAGAATTTTATGTTGAAGACTTCCATTGTTAAAATGTTTGAAATGTTGATACACCAAAATGCAGCAAAGTTATAATTTATAACCTATTTAAAAATCACTTATATTTTAAAAACATTTGGTAATACAAGTATCAGATATATAAACCCCTTGATATTATCTGAGAGACTGTCTACCTTCAACACAAGTAAAAGAGGTAAAACCAGCTTCTAAGTAAATTAGCAGTGAAGTCATATCAACTTTTACTTGGCTAGATGAAATGGAGGTAGTGGAACAGTTTCATTGTGGAACATATTCAGTTAAAAGAAGTCACATGGCACCCTACTGCATAAATTACATATTCAAATGGATATTTTTTGTATATATATACATGTGAAGTTCAGAATGCATTATTCAATCATTTCATCTGACTTCCTATGTAACACAGGCAACAGAATTTTATCCAGTTATTTGTGTTTCTAACCAAATAACTTCTATTTGTAGAAATATATTTTTCTAGAAGTTTTCTCTTCAAGAGCTGAACAGATACATGACTTCTGTTGTTATCTTGTTTCACTTGTTTCGCAGTACTTTTGAAGTAATAAAAAATCTAATGTTAAATTGTCTTCAGCTTCCCACTGTTGTGTGTTTCTCAAATAGCCCTTTAGTTCTCCATGCTTTCACTTTGTGAAAGCCCTGTAAAGTGTATTGAAGTGATAACTCAACATTTTGTTTTTGATGAGTTAAACAAAATATTGAGTAATTGTTGGCTCTTAAGTGCATGAGCCCTTTCAGGATGCTCTTGAATAATGTCTCAGAACTGGATGTAGTATGCGTTCTGTTAAACACATTTAGAGAGGTAACTTCTGGCAATCAGCAAGAAGAGTCTTGAACTGATTGCCTAGAATCAATATGAATCAAGATTTTTACTTTTTTCAAACTTGAGATACAGAGGTGTGTTTGTTTTTTTTTTTTGGTTTGTGGTTTTGTTTGTTTGTTTGTTTTATTGTTGTTGTTGTTGTTGTTTGGTTTGGGGGGTTGGGTTTTTTTTGTGCCAGTCAACATATGAACACAATGAGATCAGCTATTGGCATCCTTATCTGTTTACATACCATGTTTGTCAAAATAGAAGTTTATCAGAACCCTTGTTCTTTTTCCCTCTCCTGACCTTGTTACAGGCTGTGATTATTATCGTGCAGCAGAATCTCTCATTCTTTCCTCCACTGAGGCTGAAATACTACAAGCCTTAATGCCGAAAATCTGTTGAGATGGAAATCTTAGGAAAAGCTTGAATAATTTATTTTGTTGTTCTATGCGTCTTTGCCTGTTATGACTTGGTAAATAACTAATTAAGAAAACTGCACTTCTAGTGAAGGACTTTTAAAACATGCTTGATGCCTTTGAGGTGATATTTCTTATAGAAAACAACTGTTCAGGAAATATACATTACACTTGAGCACAAAGACAAGGCAATAACATGAAAATCTCCTAAATTCTTTTCAAAGTTGTGAAGATATTGTATTAGGAAAACCCAACCAAAACTCAACCACACTTACTGGGAGCTGTTGGGATAATTGCAACTCCAGCATGAAGTTGCTGACTTCAAATTCAAGCCATATTCAAGGTCTGTTCGCTGGGAAAAAAATCCTCTGTGCTACTACTTGCCCGCACATGGTCACTGAAGAGATTTGGAATTTAGCTTTAGCTCCCCCAGTGCCTACCCTACCCCTATTTATTTACCAAACACAATTCCTTGGATATGATTTCACAACATAATTGTCTTCATTTATTTATGTTTATGTCTTTTGAAAGTGTCAAGAAAAATAAGCTTTTCTACTTTATAGAAGCATTAATTTATTTCTAGGTCATACCTTGTTTTCTTTGAAGGGTTTTATTTATTTATTTAATAGAAATCCTTGTCCAATTCCTTTCTGTCCTCTTATTACAATTCAAGTTACTACTACATTTTTTTCTCTCGTTTGAGTTGGAGGGTTTCCTTTAAAGATACACAGTTGGAAAACTTATCTCTAAGATAATATTTTCTTTTATCTGTGTGGCTAATCAGTTATATTAGTGTGTGATTGTAAAATCTGTAAGAGTAACAGTAAAGGATTCTCATAAATCTTAAGTGGTCATGAGTAGTCAATTGTTTATCAATGGGCAGCTGGTGAAATGCTTAGTGATGACAAAAGTATTCATGTAGAAAGCAAGAAGTGCTTGCTCTGAAGTATTTCAAGATCAAGAATTTTTGATTCAAAAATCTGGAAAATAGAATGGTATAAAGCTATACAGTATATGTGAAACATCCAGCAGTGCTATAAGAAATACAGTATGAGGAAGGTAATTTTCACACAAACCTACCTAGAATTAGTTTCAGACTTACAAAGCATCTTACCACCAGCAGCTTTCTGTTGAATGACTATAACTATAGAAGCAGACAAGCCCTGAGAGCTGTTAGCTTTCTCCAAGTACTTTGGAAGGGACATATTGGCTTGACATATCCACAAAGATGCTGAACAGCAAAATTAAGGAAAGGCATGTTATTGTCATGAGACTGTAAAACCTCAGTAGTTATTCATGGCTTTGCAAATATGGTATATCTAGTTGAATGAAGTATGCCACATCTTTTTTTCTATCCTTTCCCCTTCTCGGGCTGGAGTCATCATTGAATTCCAGACCTACTGAATTTTACTGAAACACTAGGTTTACAGTGGGGAACTCTGGCCAAAAAAGCTCCAAGAAATTTTAGTAAACTTTAATTGTTTTCATTGACGATCAAAGACCAATTGACATGACTAATGTCATAACAAATGTGAATTGTTGCTATTGATCATTTGCTATCATGAGTAGTTAAACCTTACATTGGGTCATAAAACAAAAACACTTAAACTTGAGCAAGTAAAAAATATCTGCAGAATAAGTCTTTGATCACCTGAAATGAACTGATGATTAGATGCACAAAAGATCTACTCCCTTTAAATTGCCCATTGTTTTCTGTTATGCATTTGAAAAGGAATATGTGAAACGTGTCTGAAATGTGGATAATGGAATTGGAGAGACCGTCCCAGCAGTTCAAGCTTCTGGGACACAGTTGATGCTTCCAGGCCTGATTACCTCCTGTAAAGCATCTCCATTTTTCTATGGCAAGAGTCCATGCTGGAGAATCTTTCCCGTAAAGACAAATAGGCAGGCAGGAATCTGTTTACATTCTAAGACTCGTGTGTCTGTAGGCTATGTACCTTGTTTGCAGTGAGATCATGTTTATCTACGTGATGGGCTCTCTTGAGTGGATGTGCTCTGTGGAGGTTTCTTTTCCCTAGCTTTAAGAAAACTGAAACATTGGAACACATTATGTGTAATTGCAAGAATAGTTAGTAAGCCAAACTTGGAAAGCCTTGGGGCATTTTGGTTTGTGGGTTAAATCAAGCATGAAGTCATGGGAGCAAGAATCATCTCTTCTCTCCCCACAGTTGGCAGCATAGGAAGGAATCAGGCTGGTGCAGAAACTGGAAAAAGCAAATCAGCTGAGTTTCCCTAAGGTGCTGTTCTCATTATCAGCCAGTGAGTAGCTTGGCTAGAAATAATGCTGCTCATCTACTGTGTGTCCTGCTTCTAGCTATAATGAATCACAGTTTGCCAGGGTGATGCATGCACCTTGACTTTGGCAGTAATCCACTGTTATAGCTACCTACTCCCCTGTAAGACAACAGGAAGAGGGAACATTCAAGTGAGGGAGGAGTCTGCATGAAGGCAGTTCCTTGCCATCCTGGCAATGTGCCTCTGATTTCACACAGCTCCAGGCACATGAGCTCTCACTGGAGACTAATGTTTGAAACAAGCTGGTGGTTGATCCAGGCAATTGACTGGTATTCTCAGCTCTCAGTTTGTGGCAGTTCTCATTTCTGTACCTCTTCCTCGCCTTTATTTCATCTTTTTTTTTCTCTATCCCTGTCTTTTTCCTTAGCTTTTGCATGAAGTTAGCAGGTTTTTCAGCTTGCTCTGCTACCTGATAGCAATCTGACTGCTGACCATCCACCATTGCTTATGTATCTCAACTACTCAGGGTAGAAATGGTGGAGAGGATTAGGTTATGAACCAGAACCAGCCTTTGTTGCCAAAGTCAGTATTACAGGATTACTAAGGTTTGAATATGAGTAGAAAAAATAACAAGATTGTAAGCACTCGAACTTAACCCGTTTGCTTTTTCCCTCTCTCTGCAAAACAACGGGTCAGTACCACTGAAGTGAAAAGTCTTAACTATTTACTTCTTCTTTTCTTATCTTCACTTTGCCATTTTGTTGATCAGGAGAATGGAACAGCAAGTGCTTAGACAGGAGAAAGGAAAAGTGAATGGAACAGCAGAGCAGACATTGGGCCCCCTGTTTGCTTTAATTGCCAAGGAAAGATGAAGGACATTCTTGACAATGCTCATCACTTATTCTTGCACTGGAGGTGGCTGAGATGTATCTTTATGATACCTGCCTGTCAAATCCCTGACATTTGGGCTAAGCCCAGTGCTATCCTGTTGAGATGTAACCATGTCACTTTCAAGTATTATTAGCCTACATTGCAGTTCAAGATTTCCTTAGACTCCATTTCCGTTTCTGCTACGTTCGGCAAATTCTCCTTGCTAAAAATAATTGAAATCCCCCAAACAAACGAAAAGTCACCAATTCACAATGGTGTCTTTTTTATACCAAGGTAATTCAAGAAGTAGAAGTAAATTTTCAGCCTTTTCTAAAACATAAAGTGCTATAAAGAGGTTAATGGATACTGTTAAGGATGCTTGTCATAAATTATTTATTTTGCTTCTTTTATGTCAGTAACATTTTAAAAATAGATTAGATAAATAATAAAATTAAGAACATAACCCATGGTCAAGTTAATGGCTAGGTAGTTTTCAGATAGAAACTTCTGCAAAAAAAATTACTTAATCAAAGAAGGAAACTCCAGTTGTATGGCATAAGCAAATGCAGTAAAAAGAAGAAATAATTAGAAATAAAATTTGCAATAGCTTCAGAGAAAGGGAGATCTGATCAAGAGGAAATGTGTATAGAGCATATTTACATATACATATACATATACATAATTTCTTGTAACACAGATTTCTCTTGTTTTTGTAAAGGTGTGTAACCTTTTATGAAGGTTCATCTCACCAAGTGGGTGTCTACATCAAAGACAATGAGGAAAGAGAGGCAATTGAGAGATACTAAAGAAGGCGTTTGAGGATTATTTTGTCAGTCTCTTTTAGACTAACAATTTGTCTTTCAGAGTTATTTATTTTTCTTCATTGACCATACAGGGAATATAGGTGACTGGTTCAGATTTAGGTGTCTCTATCAAAAATATCTATGCGTGATTCTGCCTCTTGTGTAAAAAAGAATAGCTATAAGTAATATTCATATTCTTAAATTATAATGCAAACACACCTTTATAACTTAATTTTGGAATTAAGTAATGCATATTTTAAAGTTATGGGCCTCGTAGCTGGCAATCTATGATAATTATACCCTCAACGATTAGATGTTTGCTAACATATAAGCTTTGCTTTATACAGAGAATTCATGGATGCAATCCTATTGAAGACAGATCTGAAAGGTAAGGGAGCTCAAGAAAGCTGGATAGTGTTTACAGGTTACATCATCCTCAAGTGTAAGAACAGTCCTGATACTCAAAGAGACCTGTAGATGTATCAGGCGACCGGTCTGGCTAAGCAGGCATTTCCTGATAGAGCTCCAATCCACAAAGGCTGTACACAGGGGACGGCAAAAGGGGCAGAGTACAATGGTGGAGTCTAAAAACATTGCCCAAGGAATGTAGAGATAGTGTCACAAAAGCCAAAATTCAACAGGAGTTTGGACTTGTCACAGACATTAAGGGCAAGAACTTCTAATACAATGTTAGTAGTAAAATGTTGAACAAGGAGCATGCGGGTCCACTGCTACAGGGAGTGGGTGAATTAGCAGCAGCAGACACATAAGGCCTAGGTACTCAGTACTTTCCTTGTCTCAGTCTCCTAGGTCTCTGATTACTGAAAGAATTCAAGGAGAAGAACTATCATCAGTGGGTGAGTTAGTGATAGCTTGAGAGAAGTGACTATGCTCTGTACTTGTGAGATGGAGTTTAAAATAGGGCATCTAGTTCTGCCTCTCACCTCCCCATTCTCACCCCCCAAGTACAGGACAGATTTTGATAATGGGTCATCAAATGGGTCAGAGACTGCACCTGCCCTGGGCTTGTTCAGCTTGGAGGAGAGCTTTGGAGGTACCTAATAGCAGCTCCCCCCCACTACCTATGAGAAGATCATCAAGAAGACAGATCCAAAGTCTTTACAGTGATTCATGGCAGGATAACAAGAGAAAGAGGCATAAAGTATTTGGACAGGGCCTTGCACTACAAAGCTAAATTCAACAAGTCCAAGTGCAAGGTGCTGAACCTGGGTCAGGGCAATCACCTGTATCAGTACAGACTGATAAGTCACTGAGAGCAGGACTGAAGAGAAGGAACTAAGGATACTGGTGGTTTATGAGCTGGACATGAGCTGGCAATATGCATTTGCAGCCCAGAAAGTCAATCAAACCTGAGCTACATGAAAAGAGTGGTCAATATGTGGAGGGAGATAATTCTGCCACTCTACTCTGCTTTTGTGAGATCCTGCCTGGAGTATGGCAGCCAGATGTAGTGTCTCATCTCCAGAATGAGCTGGACTTCTTAAAGTGGATCCAGAGAAGGCCCACAAAAACAGTAAGAGAGTTGGCTCACATTTCCTATGAAGAAAGGCTGTGAGAGTTAAGCTTGTTTAGACTGAAGAAGAAAAGGCTCTGGAGAGACCTACCTTCAAATGCTTAAAGGGGGCTTATAAGAAAGATGAGGATAGACTTTGTACCAGGACCTCTAGTGATAGGACAAGATGTAGCAGACTTATACTAAAAGAGGGTATATATAGATTAGAAGGAAGAAATTATTTATGATTACAGTAGTGGGACACTGGAACAGGCTATTTCGGGAAGTCATAGATGCCCCAATCTCTATAAATGTTTAAGGTCAGGCTTTGATCAACCTGACCTCATGAAAGATGTTCCTGCCCATGGCTCAGAGGTCGAAACTAGACTATCTTTAAGGTTCCTTCCAACAAAAATCATTCTATGAGTCTATGATTCTGTGACTTTATGGTTCTATGACAGTCCAACAATGAAGCATCTTGCCCAGAAAAATTGTGCAATCTCCATTCCTCAAGGTTTATAAAACACTGGTGTAAGTCTTGTGATTGTGCAATGAGATACTCTTCCACAAATACTTAAGGCTGTTTTGTCAAAGTCCATCAAACACTGTCATCAACTCTTAAATTTCTTGTTAATCTGTTTTAACAATTAGGAGAGTGAGTTTTCAGCAGAGACTTTCACCATTAGAAAAGGATTTCTCAGGTCTTCCTTGAAGTAGTGCTCCTCAGTAAGCTTTGGATTTACCAGTTTTTTGTTTTTTTTTTCTTCTTTAAGGAGCAAGCATGAAAAAATGGTATGTTATGAAAAGAAGAAAGTTTTCCTTTGCAGTGAGGACTAGTGATCCTAGGATTTAATGCCTCTTGAAAATGAGATGTAATGGAGAGCAATGCCTAAAGGGTTTATAATTATACTGATCACAAAAAGAGAAAGATAAACATAATCTATGTTAAGAGTCTGAACAAGAAGCTCACATGCTCAAGAGTTATACTGTTACATAAAAAAATTGAACCTTTTGCTTAGTAGTTCGCAATCTTCCCACTTAGACAACTGGAGGAAAGTAAATACACAAAAATTAAAACATTTTCACTTGCTGTTGTATATATCAAAACTCTGACAGTTCTCAGCTGTTATTTGGAATGGAGGAAGACAGTTTTTAGTCAATCTGTAAATTAAGAAATCAAATTAATTTAAGATTAATTAATCTACTTGTTTTATTATCAAAGCAGAGCAGATAAGTCATATTTAGAATTGCAACTTTTATGAAGATAAGTTATAGAAATGTTAAATAATCTGTTAGTTCAGCATACAAACAATTTAAAAATTATAATTTATACAAGCATTACTCAATAAGAAAGTTTTGTATTTTGTGTGTATCTTGTCTGCCTTGTAATCATAACATGAATAGGAAAACAATGAATATAAAATGGGCCCAGCAATGAAGTGTGTTAGATTTTAATTAAAAATGTTTTGTGGGTCTATATATACATGTATGAGAAACTAGAGTTGAGATCACATTGTATTTAAAGTAATTGGTGAGATATTTTGGTGAATTAACTAATTTCTGAAAACTTTCGTGAGTCACATCAGAAAGGAAACAGACTGTAAAGGCTTCAGTAATGTCAGTGAGATCCTAGCATGCTAAAAATAAGGCTGGATACATGACACCATATGAAGAGACACTGACACTTGTGAAGATCAGCTAGATATTGAAGTAACAGGTAGAATGAATTTTAGAGAGCAAAATGGAATGCCTAAGTAGTTTCTTCCTCTTGGACTTTTTTTGCTGCTTAACAGGAAGCAAAGGTCTCCTTCTGCGTGTAAATTTTTCCAGTGATGAAAAAGCCAGCTCTAGGTCACTCTTCATCCAGGACCGGAGGTATTGTTTGTAGCTTTTTAATCCAGGCAATCATTACCCTATCATTTTCCTCTTTCCCTTTTTATTCTGTCATTAGTTTGTTCTATTATATGTCAATGTGCTTTCTTGCTGTGATGTACCACAAGCATTTGTATCCTCTCAGCTTGAATTTTCTTACAGGCCTTATTTCATAGGCACTTATAATTAAACCCATATTCCATTTAATACAGAGTTAAATCATCCACAGAATTTGTATTTGGGTAAACATTTCCTGAAAATTATTTATTTTAAACATAGACAGTTTGTTATTTAGAGAATCAAAAATACATATGAGGTAAACTCATTTATAAATTTGAACTGATACATTTAACTAATGTTTTGCCTACTCTAATTCTGAAAATTAAAAATCCTGTATTTTCATACTTCAAATTTAAAGCAAATTCTCCTTCCCACATCTGCTATCACAGAATGACAACTCCTTAAAGTTTTGCAAGGGTTGTCTAACATCAGTATTAACATTTTTTACCTTTGCAGCTGCTTACAAAGTAACCCAAAATTTGGGGATGTGGGTAATATTGGAGTTTGGTTTGCTTTCCAAGGGAATTACCTAGTTGCAATGTTCTGTCACCTCTTTTGACATATTCCAAAATGAAGCCTTTAAATCACAACTATTTGCATCATACTCCTCTATATTAAAGCAGCTTGTCCCCAGCAATTATATCAGAGTGCAGCAGTCCATTTTTCAGTACCCATTTCTGTCAATTTTGTGAGCAGGGGTTTGTTCCACAGTGCCTTGATGCTATAAACTGCCATACATTGTTATCTTTAAGTTCTTGCAGAATGAGAACCTGCTTGAAAATTTCTCTGCATGGTTTGCTATTCCTTTTGAATGACCACAGCTCCTTCATCTCAAGCGCTGTCTTCTATTTCATTGCAGACCTGCATGCTCTGGGCGTGGTGACCTCTTTAAATATCTCACCTATAAACCTTTCATTCTAGTGAATGCTGCATACTGTGGCAATTTGTCTGTTGGGATCATCAGTCTTGCTCTTGAGGTTCAAATATGCTCTCTTCAGATGTCTTCATCCAGGAAACACCACATCTTATTCTGCTCACAGATCATAAGATTCCTCTTTGGTTTAGGTCCTTAATCCCTCAGACTCGGAGTCTCTTTTAACTTGTAAGAATAATACTGAAAGGGTAAAAAAAGACAATAAAACTGAATGTAACGACAGCCAATGAGTCAGTACACCACCCCCCCTTCCCCTTATACCTCCCTTTCCCACTTACAATCAGCAGCAGCTGTAGTGCAATTAAACTCAGCAGGTGTTCAGAGGAATTACATTTTATCACCACCATCCCCTCTCCTCCTCTGCTCTCCCTTTTCTCCCCCCACTCCCACAAGACCCAACTGCCTTTCTTTATGGGTCTATAAAAAATAGAGCAAGTCAGATATACAACAGCACTAAAGTAACCAAAGAATTAGTAACAGAAGATGATGATATATTGAAGAAAATGTGTTCACAGACATTCACAGGGAATTTTACAATAAAACCATTAATATTCCTTAAACTGATAGTTACAAACTCTTCAGGGTGTCTTCATTGTCTTTTAACTTCATGTAAAGCCCTCAAGTTGATTGTAGAAGGTTCTGAAGTCCTTGTCTGGATTGAACAATGTGATTCATCATATGCTTATGAAAACCATGATGATACTTTCATGTGGGCTACTTGCATGCTTAAAATTACCAATGAGCGCAAGTGCTCTGATGATCATAGTGCTTAGCACCTTGTAGAATCAAATGTTAAATAAGCAATATTATTATCAACTCGTGAAAATACTATATTGGAAAGAGTTGAATGGAAGACTCGATTTTCCTGTTACTGATCACTACCATTAATCACTGAAAAACTAATTCGTAATATGTTTTATACTGTACTTTGCCTATTAGAAGGCAAAAAATAAATCCTTTCTGTTTAGTATTTCTTTCACTGATTCTTGTTCAGTGTTTCTTCACTTTCTTAGGTTTCTTTAGTCTTTCTTTCTATGATCAATCTTCATCATGTTTTCTAGCACATGTTTCTATTTGTATTCATTCAGCTTCACCAGTATATTGCATCACTGCAGGACAGTAGCCAGGCAGATGACAGTGGAAGTGACAGAGTATTCTAATGTTAAAATGTTAAAATAAAGTTTAATATAAACTTTAATATAAAAGTTCACTCTTTTTTACGCAAAAATATTACTTTTCTCAGATTTTGCTGCAGGGAAATTGAAAATTACAAGGAAAAGTTATAATTTTGAAGCATTCTAGTTGATACTAATAGTTTTATAGAAACAGTTATTCATTTTGTATTGATTATTTTAAACACTTCAAAATTCTGCATTTTATTTTACACAGTTTACCTTTCTGTGTGTTATTCTTAATACAGTAGTTTTCTGTTACAGTGTGATCACCTAAGAGAGTAATCAAAATTGGATCTCATGCTCTTCTGCTAATAAAATTGACTGGGGTGAAAAATAAAAGAACTTTAATTAGTAGGACCACATGTTGCAGCACACGTGATACATTTGTATCACTGACTGTGTAGCCTTCCTTGTAGACTGGAGCAGTATCTATCTCTGAATTAGATATTTTAGTAATAGCTAGTAACAGTTTTAATATTTTGCCCCAAAAATATATGAATACAATCTTCTAAAAATTTAAAATTTTTTTTAAATCTTTAAAAGACCTAGAAACATGAGAATTTTTTCTCAAATGGGGTTTAAATACATACAGATCAGAATTCTTTTATATTTTGTAATTTAATTTCACATAAGATACTAAATGGAGGAATACATTCAAATAGACCGAGTCAGTGCAAAGGTTCCATACTGCTCATGGAATAAGCATGAATAGGTCCTGTGAGAAAGTCAGTCGTACTCAAGGACTGTAAAAATACAGATAGAAGCAGATGAACACTGCACAGCCAAACCTAGCTGCTGCATTTCTTATCCTCAGACTGTTAAAATTAATATTATTTTTCATAGCTTTTTTTTTTTTAAATACAATTCTCAAGTATTAAAGCAGCAAACATGAGCAAAGAAAGCTAGAACCTTACTGACTCCTCTGAAAATTCAGGACTGGAATCTTTAGGACTAATAAGGTTTTTCATCAAATGAAGCTTTGGAATAAT
Source organism: Pipra filicauda (assembly GCF_003945595.2). NCBI lineage: Eukaryota > Metazoa > Chordata > Aves > Passeriformes > Pipridae > Pipra > Pipra filicauda. Next base: position 427,369 of record NW_024104482.1, read on the forward strand.
ATAAATAGTGAATTTCAACACATTATACGGATTGACTAGTATAGTGGTTCTCGGCCCTATAGTATAGGAGTATATGACTGTTTAAGCCCTAAATCAGAAAGGATGTGGATGATAGTAGGAATCCAGGGCTGTAGTTCAGGTTTTACAAGGCAGTGTGCTAAAGATCTTTCTGTTCCCTCCATCCCAGCCTTTTTTTTTTTTTCCCCATTGCTTTTTCTTCAGTCTCTCTTTCTCCCTCTAAGCAGCCAGGAAATCAATTGGTCTGGCATTCCTTTCCCTCTGCATATAGCTGGAACATTTCTAAACCTAAGTTCATTGTAAAGTTTTTAGTTTGGCTTGGAGGATATCAAAAGATAGATATTTCACCACATTTCTCACAGCAGTTTAACCTTCTAGAACTGAGACATTAAGAAATAATTCACTTGCCAAAAAATATAACTTACAGCTAACAACGGAGTTAGTTTGAATTCACCAAGTATTTTCCATTCTTCAATATTTAAGTTACTGGAGGTGTAGTTTCTTCTTTTACCCTTTAGCCCAGTGGTTGAATAGTCCTCAGGGTTATGAAACTCAAGTTTGATTTAATGAATCTGAACTGCTGTTTCTCCTCTTTGTCTCAGTGGTACATTACATAATGTGGAGTATGGAAATGGCTCCAACAGGATATTCCATTTTGTCTAAATTAACTGACAGCATTTTTATTGAGACATCTTAATGAAAGTTCATTAGCAAAGAAGAGTATTAAATCTTTATCTTCATATTTCAGGAGTGGTGTTTGAGGAAAGAGAAATCAACTTCCTTTTTTTTCCTTATGAACATCACATCAGGCATTCTGAAGTGGGATGTGTTAATTTTAGTACAGTAAATAGATGCTGCAAGTTAAAGATGTTAACCTGATTCCATCTGTTATAATAAGCAATTAAACAAGGTCTGGGATTTTGAGTACAGAGAGCCTTTGGTCTGCCTCACAAAAATTCCTCTGTAAGTGATCACCATTGAGTAAAGCCTTTTTGAATTATTTCTAAAGATGGTGAGAAAAATGACAGTAAAGTATTTTAAAAAGGAAGTACTGAAAAAATGCTTTTATTTTTAACAATTTCCTCATTTTGTTTTCTTTGTTGAAACAATCTTTATAAAAGAAAACCTTTCAGTGCTGTAGGTCAGGCAGTACTATGTACAATTCTGGTCTCAGTGTTTCAAGAAAATATTGTGGAATTAGAGAAGGTACATGTAAGGGCAACTAAAATGATTAAGGGGATGGAGCATGTACTTTACGAAGAGAGACTAAAAAGGCTTGGCTCTTCAATTTGGAGAGGAGGAGACTGAGGGGTGATAGTTTATAACTGAGGTTTATGCAACTGTATAAATGGTGAACAAACTGAATGCAGAACTCTTATGCATTAAATCCTGCAGTACAAGTGGAAACTGCTCAATGAAAAGAGCATATGGTCAGTTTAAACCAGTTTAAGTCGATAGTGAAGGCATGGGGTTTACTGCCATGAGACTGTGTAGAAATAGTGAATATCAGTCAATTCAAAAAAGAGATTAAGAATAAAAGATGGAAAATAGGTTCATAAATAGATACTAAAAGCACTGAGCAGAGATCTACCTCTTACACCTCTAACACAATAATTGTGGATGCTGGTGAAGGAGATGGGCTGTAGGAAGTGTCCAGCCTTGTGCATTCTCCCAATATAGCTTCTCCTATTATCGCTGTTGGAGACAGAAAACTGGACTTGATAGTCTGACCCTGGAGAGCTCTTTTTTTATGTACTTGTCAGTGTCTTAAGTGTGATTGCAAAAGCTGGAAGAGATGGGAGTAATGTCATCTTGAGTGAGAGAGTGGTATCTATGAGAAGCAATGACTTCCATCTTCTGATGTTATCTTAATTCAGAACCCAATACAAAAAGAGAGTTTCTATTTCTCATACCTGCAATATACCAGCTGAAAATCAGCATTTTTGCTTTTTTTGAAGGCAATTTTGTAGTATGCTAAATATTTATCGACATCCAAGCTTCTATTTATGGATGAAGAATACAATACTTCATACCATAGTTGATCATTACCCTGATTTGAAGTCATTAACAATAGTAGTAAAGTGGGGTTTTTTAACACTGTAGAGGGACAAAATTGGTTGATATTAGCTACTTAGCACGGCTTGTCATTTAGCTTTGCTCTTAGACAATTCTGGGTGGATTGGATTGAACAAAAAGATAAGAGATGTAATTAAATAGTAGGCTCCAGTTTGATTTCTGTCTTGCACAGGCTAGAAAAAATAACTAATATGAATGTGCTACACAAATATAACATGCTGGGAGATACCATAAACTTCTGTTTTATTTCAGACCTGCTTGAGCAAAGCATTAGGAGGCTTGATGCCCTGCATCCAAAGGTATTTACTTCCTTTCATAGAGCTACATAAATGTGAGAGTCACCATTACCAGAGTCCTATAAAGTAGCTAACCAGACTAATAGGTCATTATTATTGTTTACTGGGGTAGTACAAAAAGTGTATCATAGATTTCCCTGGTGCATTTTGTGTGTGTGTGTGAAAATTTATGTGTAGATTTGTCAAGATAAAAAGTCTGGTGGACTTGGTAGTGTTAGGTTAATGATTGGACTCAATGATCTTAAGGTTCTTTTCCAACCTAAATGATTCTATGCTGCTGTAATAGTTCCTAGCTCACACACTGGTAAACCTCCTAGTGACCTGTCATTCCCATATTCTTTTGTGTGTTCTCTTCACCTGCTACTGTTAAGAAAATTAGATTGCTTACATCTGTTTAATTCTTTCACAGAAGCTTTGAAAAACTCAGAAAACCTAGTCTTCCAAGCTGTATTGTATTTCATATTTTCTGCTTCCCAGAGGTTGTCCCGGGGAAAGGCGACAGGCTAATAAATGTTGACTTGGAGTCAAAGCTATGTCCTGTGTTCCTGCCTGTATTGTAGTTTCTTTCCTACAACTTCTGACTGGCCTGTGTCTCAGCATCTATTATGGGCTACATTGATCTTTCTCGCCACTTCGTTCTCATACAGACTGTCTACTCATCATCCTAGGCAGCATTGCATAAATTTACATAATGTCCAAAAATATTTACTCTTGTTAAAAAACATAGCTAAAACTCCTACAGTGCAGGAGCAACCTCCTACAGTGCTTTCTGAGCCACTCATTCCCTGATCTCCCTGAGAGGGGTCTAGGTTTTCATTTTCTTTTTTGCTTAAGAAGGGGGAATCACTCTACTCCTCTCTCACAAGAAATGTCTCCTAATCATCTTACCTGCATTTCTTTCAGAAATGCTTTCATGCATTTCTTCAGATAGAAATCTACATACTAGTCCTGCTCTTGAATCAGATGAGCTTTGCTGCTGAATCTTCTAGCTATGGGAACCAAGCAAGCTAGTCACCAGGGAATGTATAAGGTATAAATGTTTTATCTGTTCTCCACCTCAACCCATCAATCTTTGCCTGAGGCATCTGGTATTGGGAATGGCACTGCTGGCTAACCTGAAGGACTATCTACCTATTATATTTCTTAACAGAAATATAGTAACAGACCTTACAATTACAGCCAAGGGAATACATCCAGATTGTTATTGTTGGATTTTTATTTTATTGGGGACGTCTAAATAATCTCTGGTTGTATGCTTAGTTCCATGCTTTTCCACCTCAGTTTTTCCTTCCACTTTTCAAAAATTGTAATTATCCATTAGGTTTTAGAGGTGCATCTCTTGGAAGTACTAATTATATTTATTACTCTTTATTACGCTTTTTTTCTTTGACCATATTGAAAGTTAGTGCTTAACAATCACGGATTCTTATGCAACCATCAGTTTCCAGCTCAAAAATTAAATGGCCTTTCTCTCTTAAGATGATGGTCAAAATATCCTCATTTACAATAACATTAGGCAGTAGCCATACTTCTTAAAAAACACTAATGATGTGTTATTGGTAGATACCTTAACACTCATTTCTAATCATTCTGCTTCATCTCCTTACTTCTTTGTGTACAACTCCGACAGTTTCCATTCTTGTTTTTGTCCAAGTGCCAGAAGCATTTACTTTTCAATCCTTAATTTTCAGTTCTGCTGTCTGTTACTATTACAGGCTTAATGAGCAAATAGCAGTCACAGGAAACTCTGCCAACTTTAGCTGAAAACTGATCTGTTTCAGGTGGGCTGTTCAAGAAAATTGTCATCTGGGGGGCACAGCATGTTATTGGGGTTGCCTCTGCAGGACCCAACCTTGGCAAAAGGCGGGTTTTTGCCCACAACAGTTGGCAGAGACAGGAAAGTAAGAGTAACAGGGTGGGTGAGTGGGACAATGGAACAGCCGAACTATTCACCCCAGATCAATAGTTCTGAAGAGGAAGGTGGCCATCAGCTGGATCAAATGCTAACCAAGGAACTGTAGACACTTCAAACATAGGAGTCAGCTTGAAACAAAATAGTATAGGAGAAGAGAAACTCTGAGTCTTGTAGTGTGGGGAAAAAAGGGGAGCACAGCAAGCAGCAGGGTTGGCATGACCCTGCCAGATGTTACCCGGTGGCACTGGGGGCTCTGACTGGACCTGGCAGCATGATGTCCTTGTGGCACTGCCTCCAGCTCGCTCATGACCACCATGGAGGCATCCAACTTGCATCTCATGAAAGGGTTTTTAGAGATTTGTACATGTGTAATAACATTTTGTAGTATTATGGTATATCTGTTGTGTTGATGATACATATCCTAACTTATAGGTCATTGTTTTACAGATAAATCTTTAATAAATCAATGAATCCCTTTAAACCTGGTTTGATTGAAATAATACAACTATTTTCCCAATTTTTTTCCAGTAATGTATACTAAACACACACAGAGTGCTCAGCTAGTATATATAGAAACTTGAACTAAAATGAGAATGTGTAAGTAGATTATTTTAAAATTAATTTAATTTAAATTAAATTAAGTCATACTAGATAATGGAAATACAACAAAATGTATTTTGGGATATAAGCATGCAATCATAAGTTACTGAGTTACCACCTATCAGTTGAGCAATTAAGCATTGGCAACTTCGTCTCCATCTGCTTTGTTATTGAAGAGCAATTTTAAGTCAAGTTTGAAAACAAAAAGCAACAAATCATTCGATTTCTTATCATGTGTATTTGGTTGTAATGGCATTCCTATTTTTACATTTAAAAGCATTTTTACTGATTCAGGCTAATATAAACATTCAACAGGAATATTATTTTTATCATTAAGCCATTTTCTGAATTTTTTTACTCTTTAGGATGTTTTCTCTTAGACACTGCTGAGGAAACATTCCATTGTTGAAAATGAGCTCTACTTTTTAATAAGGTTGACAAGGACAATTTTAAAGGATTATAATTAGGTAAACTCCCACATGAGTGTCTCCTCAAAAATAATTAATTGTAAGGACCTAGAAGGAAATAACCTTGTAATTTCTGATTTCTTAGCTTGTAAAAATCTATTATTTACATTAGTTTAGTTGAGAGTCAAAAAGGTATAAAATTTCTGTGCTGTTTTTATAAAGTGATGTTTGAAGTCAGACTTATGTCAGGCTGAATAGTGAAAATCAAATTTGTCATGCATCTCAAATATTGTGTAGACACAAGAACTTTTAGGTTGGGTGGTGAAAACTGCTGGATTCCTTCCTGTAGAGGCAGGAACAATTTGCATTAAATTAGCTAAAATCTATTTCTAGTTTTTTCTTTAAAAGTCCCATATAAATAATCTTTTAAATTTAAAACCTCAAGAAATTGAAATCTGGAGGGGTTTTTTGGGTTGCATTCTTTTTTGTTGTTGCTTTGTTGGCTTTTTTTCGAGAAAGTTTTAAATCTATAAAAAATGTGAATTATTGTGAAAGTACAGTGGCATAGTACTAAAACTTCCTGCAGAAATCATTTACTGGGTAGAAGTAACCAACAAAATCTTTAAAATGCAACAATGCAATGTCTTTTAACAGTTGAACCTTGGTGATGTTCAACGAAGAATGAGAACATTTAGATTTTATAGCAGAGGAATAAACACAAAAAGGAACTCTAAAGCAAAGAGTTCATTACAGTAATCTCACAAAATAATTAGGTTTGGAAATGTATTTATTATTTATGTCTGTGAGGAGTTATTTCAGTTATTTTTTAAATTTCAGAAATGCTTATAGAAATGTCAATCAAAATGTCTTATCATTTGTCAGTGAATAATGGAAAACTACTTTCCCTTGAGATCCACCCAAGTGTACTGAGGGAGCTTGCAGAAGTGCTTACCAAGACACTTTCAATCATTTATCAGCAGTTCTGGTTATCTAGGGAGGTCCCAGTGGACTGGGGGTTAGCACATGTGATGCCCATCTACAAGAAAGGATGGAAGGAATATCTGGAGAACTACAGGCCTCTCATTTTGATCTTGGTGCCAGGAAAAGTTATGGAGCAGATTGTCTTGAGTGCCATTACACAGCATGGACAGGAAAAACAGATCATCAGGCTCAGTCAGCATAAGCAGGTCCTGCTTGACCAACTGATCTCCTCCTATGACAAGGTGACCCACTCAGCGGATGAGGGAAACACTGTGTATGTTGTCTACAGGGACCTTATTAAAGCCTTTGACACCATTCCCCACAGCATTCTCCTGGAGAAACTGGCTGCTCATGGCTCATAGCTGCTCATGGTGTGCATGGGTGCACTGTTCACTGGGTAAAAATACTGGCTGGAAGGCCAGGCCCAGAGAGTGGGAGTGGAATTGCATCCAGTTGGCAGCAGTCATGAGTGGTATTCCCCAGGGCTCAGTGTTGGGGCCAGCCCTGTTTCATTTCTTTATCAATGATCTGGATGAAGGGATCAGGTGCAGGCAACACTAAGTTGAGCCTCTATGATGAAATCCTTGATTTGACAATGCTAATCTCTGCTGCTTCATGGAGAAACCTGTGAAAAGCTAAATTTTTTTAGTCTGTAGTAAGCTCCTGCAGGGTTTTACACCTTTGATGAACATGGTATATATAGCCAGAATTTCCAAGAGGCAGCACAAGCTCTTTCAAAAGAGTTTGTATGTCATATAATTTAGAAACCTCATAATCAATGTTCTACTACTTACATTTGTGCTAATTTTATTTTTACTATACTTTTCATAAGCATTACTTATTTTAGTTTTGTGTAGCTTTCTAGATATTTGTATTAATTTATTATTATCTTTTTTTCAAAAACTTGTGTACTTTAAAAGAGAAACTGTATAAACGTCTGTTTTTCTATAGTTATGTTTGTTTTTCTGTTTTCAGTATAAAAGCACACAGTGGCAAGACCCAGTGGTACTGATTTATTCTTTGAGGAACTATGGAAAGGAAGAAAAAGAGGACTTACCTTTGCAGGGAAATAATTTGCTCTTCTCAAATATTATATTCTGACTTTGCACTCAGCACTGTCATAACTTGGATGGACAACTCATTTCTTTGTAATGTATTTATTTTCTTATTTTCTTTATATGTATACCAGTACGTCACATACTGGCAGTGGTTTCATTCCCCACTAGGGTATGCCAAGACTATTATGAATGTTGATGATATGTTTCAATCATGTCCTTTTTTACAGAACACAATTGTGCCAGCTGAGTACAAAAATCTTCTTTCCAACCACTGTAATTTTTTAAAAATTTAATTATTTGCTGCCAGCTGATGTTCTTTAAGAGAGTAGAGAGAGGAAACAGTTTTCTTACTCATATACTGGGCAGGCTAATTAACTTTAGTTTTTATCCCTTTGTCAGAGGAAAATTCTTGTCCAGTAAGCAAAAGGGTAAGCAAAAAGCACCCAACTGGTGATTTTTTTCCAGTCCAGTGTAGTAATCTGCTTCCCAGACCTTGCTCAGAATTTGGTCATCTGAAAAAAAGGAAATCAATCCTTTCCCTCTCATTTTGTTCTGAGGTAGTATATTATTCCTATAGAAATACTACAATAGTGCAAAGAGGCTGTCTCAGTCCAGTTTGTTTACTAAAAGCACCTGAAGTTAGAAGTATGGTTTTTGATGGAGACTATAATTTTCTCATAAGGTAATCAGACCTGTCATGTATCTCTTGATATTGATTGTCTTGCAATGGTTGGTCTCAGTGCGAATATATGGTGAAACAGTAATCCCATTTCAAAAAAGACAATATTTGTATTTCACTACCAGTAAATTCTGCAGAGGAAGGCTGTGTTTAATATCTAGCACTATCTTCCAAGCAGTAGAAGAGTGAAGTCAAATATATCCTATGAAATACAAGAATAAAAAGTATTTTGTCTTGTAATCTATAACCCAATTTTCTTAATTTATTTTAATTTTTTTTCAAATTTTATCCAGACTTCTTGCTAACTTCTTAAGCACTGCCGTATTTACCTTCTTATGGTGACATATTTCCTAGGTTGTCAGTACAACAATTCAATACTATTAGACTTGAAATTTGAATCTGAGAGTAAAATGAAAGAAAAAGGTTGTTTAAGCTGCCCTATGCTTTAGGATAGTTGCTTTTCCTTTTCCCATCTTTCTTGGCTGACCATGGTATACTTTAATTATTTATGTAAAATCCTGGTTTTAACTTATATGAATTAGAATCTGGCCATCAAGCTTGATTGACATTTAGATAGTCTCTTGAATTTGATTAATGGAGTATATTAATTAATTTGCTATTTAGTAGAAAATTATTTAGATTCTCTTTTCATTTATTATCTTTCATTTCTTTTAATTAAAATGTGTGCATTTCATCAGGATATTTTTGAAAAATCTACCTAGACTTGTAGCTCATTTCTCACCAAAGGTAAATTTAATTTCACTGTAATTTCTAAAACAACTCAGTGTGTTCTAGCAATAAGTTTTTGCATTTTAAGCAAATGGAAGCAATACAGAGATTTTTAATACCAAGGTTTCTTTTTGTAAGAAAATCTTCTGCGTAATAAAAGGAATGAAGAACATAAATGTTTTTTAAATAGAAACATTCTGGGTTTCAGGTATTTTACCTTAAAAAATAATTAAGAGTCACAGTGAATAGCTATTAAACAGTAAAGAAAAATTTTGAAGGCATAGATCCATTGCTTCTGTGGACCTCACTAGTTAAATATCTTCGTTTTTATTAGCTGAGATCAGTAAACTGGACCAGAGGGGGAAAAATCTAGAGTTAGATACATGAGCAGCAGGTTAAATGCAATGAACAGGAAGATCAAATCAAGTTGGTCAAGTTAAATAGCAACTGGAGCATGAGCAGGAGATTCATATATAACAGGTACCACCATGTACTTCATTTGGACATTAATAATATGATTTTAATATTTTTACTATTTTTTCTTTCGTCAAGGAATAATGATGAACACTCCTAAATCATAAAGATTTGGTTTAAGATAAGAAAGACACCAAAATTTCTGTAGTCGAACAGTTTTTCAGAATTTAACAAAAACATGACTGCCTTCATGTGCATGTATGACATACATTCACCTAGGAGAGAGCTGGAGAGGTACTTTTTACAAGGGCATTTACTGTTAGGACAAAGGCTTTAAAATTAAAGAGAATGTGTTCAGATTAGATATTGGGAAGAAAATCTCTACTGTGAGGGTGGGGAACACTGGAACAGGCTGCCTGGAGAAGTTGTGATGCCCCATCCCTGGAAGTGTTCAAGACTAGTTTGGATGGGGCCTTGATCAACTGGTCTGGTAGAAGGTGTCCCTGTCAATGGCAGTGGGGTTGGAACTCGATGACCTTTAGGGTCCTTTCCAACCCAAATCGTTCTATAGCTCTATGATTCGATGATTTTGTTCTTTATAATGAGGTTGATATAAAAACTATATTTATCATAGAAAGGGTTCCAAAACTCAGAGCTAAGACATCTGCCTCTGTTTTGGGTGTTCTTTATCTCAATTGGTATGTCTTCTAAGCCAGGAACTTACATGACAATTTGGAAGCATTTTCCAATGTCTCTCAATTTCAAGAACATATACTTGCAGCATAATGACATTTGAAGCAAAAGCTGAAACCGAGGTTGCTCTGCATTAAAATGAAGGTAATAACAATTTAGTGGCTACAGTATCCTTACTTGGAAATGGTGGATGCTCCTTACACATTGTTTTGGCACCTTCTGTAATGTCTTCAAAACCAGAGAAATATCTTAGGATGTGATAAACTGTTGTTTATAGAACTGTTCAAACTAGTTGTCCTGCCAATAAATCTGGAAAATATACTGAGGAAACAAACCACGGCATATCTATTTATGTGCATCTGTTGCATGTTTTAGCTGATAAATCATGTCCTGAAAACCTATTCAAACTTGCAGCAAGAGCTTTTACAGCACAAACACTTTACATAGATTCGTTTATTTTCTAAAATTTCTATACATTTTCATAACTTTAAAAAAAAATAAACTCTAAAACAAAAAAGGCACATCAGAAAGCTTGAAATTAAGTGTATGTAACAAACTATAAGTACATAGGAGATGTAGGGCATAATTTCATGGACGCAAATATCTTCAAATAAAGGAAATGTGGTTGTTAATGAAGTCTAACACAGAACCACAGATATACGGATATATGAATATGGATTTGTAAAATTAATTTATTAACTCACAGTAACTTAATATTCAAAATGTAAAACACAAAAACCCAAAAACAACTAGAGAAAAGCTAATGAAGATACACACAAACACTCACACAGTTATAAATAACATCTGCAATGAGTTGGAAAACTGGAATTCCTGAACAAGCAACAGAATTTTGTTGTTCATTTAAAAGTGTTAGGGTTGTTAAATTATTTATATTACAGATGTGTAATTGCACTAAAATGTCTTTTAAATTCCAAATAGAATTATTTCTTGCTACTGGGAATAATTATCACTTGTGCATTTTGTAGAACAATTTTATTTCTGTGATTAATTTTATTTCATGCTGTATATGATTGCATGAAACAAAACATGTATGTGTGTTGTATATGTATTCTTTTGAATATAAATATTTTCAAAAGATAAACCAAATTCAATATAAATAGATTATCTGTAAAGTATATTAAATGCATATGAAATATACATCTACATTACAAATATGTATTATTTAATTTTATACTCAATAAAATAGATCAGTTTTAAAAATTTTGTAGTTTAGAGGTATTTTTCTGTGAGTCTGTCTTTATTTGATCCTAAAACACTATATGCTTTCAAGTTGTATTTTTGAAAAAAAAATTGTTATTAGAAAAATTTTAATGAGTGATTAAATCTTTTACAAACTTTAATGCTTGTGAACCTGAAGAGCTAAAAATATTTATTAAAGTGTATCAGGTCTTAAAACTTCCACAGCTCAGTACCTGTAGTACAACAAATCAACTGAAGACTCGCTCCTAGGCACAGTATACCGTCTGCTCTTTTTCGCAACATACCATGATATTGTTACATGTTCTGCTGACCAAAAATATTTTCTATTAGGCAAGTCTTACAGTTTGGTTATGAAATTGTGATTAATTGTTCTGTCAAAGGGAGATCACCTCTTTCTTCATGAAACCAACCTAAAGTAACAAGTTTTAAAACCCAAAGTTATGTTCTTAGCTTTCTAAAGTGTCATTGTTCAAACAACTTACTTAACAGGAGGTAAAATCTTAGTTTTTCATAAATATGCTTCTGCTCATTTTTTTTTTATATTGTCCTCTGTGATTTACAGTTCAATGCTCCTTCAAGTATATAAACATGGATTGTGACGATATTTTTCCTTTATGCTCTTGATAGAGATAGGTTTCTGGATGTCTCCAAATTGGACTTTACAAGTTAGCATGAAGTTGCCACCAGTGATGTTAATGTTATTCCTGTTCTATATAAACTCTGGAGCAATAATAACTACCAGTTTAAAACTATAGCAGTGCATACTGAGTTTTTGTGTATTTTATGCACATACTCTCTTCAAAAGCATTTTGAACAACTCTTTTCTCTTCTCTGGATTTTTTTGTTTGGTTGGTTTGGTTTGTTTTTTTGATGATGATACCCAGTAACTGATGTGCTGAAGGTCAGTTACTCATGGCTAATTGTCATTCATTGGATGGGTGTCTTATTCTCATTGACCCTATTCCAAATCCTTCATCTTCCTTAGATGGGACATTTTTGTCACTATATGTACTTGTATGTTATTTGTGAAGACGTTCATTGGCCTTTAAAAATGTCCTCCTTGTTTATATAGGCTTTTTGATTAAAGAAAATTCTGCAACTACTTATGAAAGCACCAGTTTCTTGAAGACAAACACAACATTTTTAAAGGTAGCTGCTCTACTGAGAGAAAATAGCATACAGTGTGTGTGCACACAATATCGACAAATCATCTTGACATGCCTGTTTCAGTATAATAGTGCCAGGCATACATTTCTTAAAAAAATATTTTTTTCATGTAATTGCCTCATGGATGCATTCTGCATCCTGAACTTCGCTAACTTTTTCAATGTTATTGAAAATATCTGTTCCCCAGCCTTATGCTAAGCTACCATGGCTGTTCATCACTGCTAGCTGCTGGGGTAAGCATTCTGTTTACTTAGCCTCTCTTTGTTAGAGCTCAAAAGACACCTTTCAAAGGCAGATAGTTCTCGTATTTGTCTGCTACTGTGAATTTACTTAGCAGAACAGACACTCAGAAAATAGTACTAACTTCTGTAGCTTACTATCATTAATGATATTCTTCAGTTCTAGTGTTTGTATGCAACACTTCTGGACAATTACATAGAGTGGAACTTACACTGACACACTTGAAAAAGGATGAATGTCTTCTTATTCTTAAATTGAAGTCCTCATAGACATTGTCAGTGCAGCTTATATTGCACCTTTATTGATCTTGCCTTGAAAGCTTTGATTTGCAGGGGTACTGAGGCAGAAGATGGTGGGTTTTTTAATTAACTGGCATGGGAGTGCAATTGAGCACAGCTATCATAGAGGAAGGGTCAAATTTTTGCTGAGAAAAAGGTTCTAAATGAACTGTTGTTCTAAAGAGCACCTACCTCCACTTGGTAGTAGACTGTTAATTGTCAATAAGATTTCCCCCTGCCCCTCCAAAGTAGCTTATTAACACCACTGGAGTTTATTGTTTTATGCGTTCTCCCTTCACTCGCAGTTCTACTAATAAAACTCCTATCAATGTGGTTATTTTCCTGTATATTGAGTGATATGAGGAAACTGTTAGAAAGCCAAACCTGGATATTACATATTTAAAAACGTTGTTAGGGGTTCTTGAAAAGAAAACGTAAAGGAGGGATTATTATTGGACAAAAGTTCTACCTGCAATACTGCTACCTTCTAACAAAAACATCATGATATCATAGATGTAATTAAAGGACAAGACAAATAATTACAAAACCCAGAAGAAGATGGAGAATCAAGAAATACTCTAGTGAAATGTTTAATTAGGCTTGAAACCCTCTATGTTAAAATAAATATATTAATACATAACTCTCAGAAAAGAGCAAATGCTAACAACAGGAGAAGTTCAGATTAAATAATTATTTATTTTCGGACTAGATGCATGTTTTTGGATAAAATCCTGAGCATACATTTTGATATTTAGTTGGTAGAATTTAAAATGTATTTTATTCATAAATAATATACACTGAAACATTTACAAGTCTTTCCCTTGATTCTCTTGTCATCCCACAAATTCTTCATTTTAGGAAAACATATTAGTAAAAAATACAATGTAGTTGAGTCATAAGACACTCGAATGTTATATGTCTTCAGAGTGATTTACTTGCCACACGCATGAATTTCTATGCAAAGTGGACAGAAAGTCACAGCAAAGGTGTACAAGTGAAAGAGTTAGAAACCTGTTAGTAGGCTACATACATAGAATGCTGCATGAGTACTGACTACATCAGTTAAATTCTCTTAGTTAATGTGATATAAATAATGTGATCTTCTAAATTTAATTCAACCTCAGTCATGCCATTGAACCCTCATTTCCTGACAAGTTAGACCTTGTTCTTGGTTTGAAGGTAATTGGCTTCCTTGCAGCGTACTTGTTTTCTGGGAACTGAGGAAGCCTAGTATAGACATAGGTATAAGGTCTTGTGCAGGTATTGCATTAGAGTATGGACTGAATTTGCATTTGAGCCAGGACCTCCAGAAGATCTCTCACATTTCCACTGTAACAAAGTATTGCAAACTTTTCAAAATAAGGACTAGTTCCACCGAGAATTACATTATGACTCTGACTGTTGGTAACTGGCTTCCTGAATATCAGCCAGTTTCCTAGGTGGAAACTTTGACCTAGGTGTCAATTAACTTCCCTTATCCTTCCATTATGTGAAGAATTAAGTGCCTTAAAATGGGGTTCACATGTAGCAGTATAAATGAGAGATGAAACTGTCTAAGCTGATAACTAGGGAATGTTAGGAAAATTAATATATAACCAATCCTCTTGGCATTTCACCAGTCATACTTTTCTTTTAAAGTAGGGTAGAGGGAAGGAGAAGAAGGCCTTCCACTCTGTTAAATATTAAGGACCAAACTTTTGCAAAAGTGTGAGACATCTGGGTTCAGTGGTCTCCTGAAATTTTTGAAGTTACATGTTCTATGACAGTGTCCTATGTACTTCTTTTTTTGCAGGGCTTGTGGGGAAGACAGAGCAGCGTAAACTGCACAGTCATTGAAGGTAAGCCTCACCACTCTGCAATACGAAGTCAGGGTTCAGTAAAGGAACCTGTCACCCAGACATTAGAACCATATAATACTGCAGAAAGTAAATAAATGTACTTTCCAAAAATTTGCTGTTACCTTTTCTATTTTGTATTTAACTAAATTACAGTATTTCATAATTAGATGTTGAGGAGGGAACTTGAAATAATCTCACTGCTGACATTTCAAAATAATTAATCAAAAAGAAACAGATCTCCTGATTTTTTTGACCTTTAATTATGAGTACTCTGTGGTTTATAATTTTTGTTATATGAGATGCAAATGGCACCAGGAAACAGAATTTTTAGATGTCACTGAAATTTAATTCCTATTTTAAGCCCTCTAAGCTGTTTAGCACGATTTTTTTGCACTTCTGGGCTCTTCGCATATTTGCTAGAGAGTGAATTAAGCACTTCACACCTTTGGAAGAAAAAAGAAAATTGACTACTCTTGATCTTTGTTTTTAAATTTCCCTTAATCAACCCAAAATTTGCATGAAGTTGTCAACTTTTTTTTCCATAGCTTTTCTGTGATCCTTTTCCTGAAGAATCAGAAACATCGGAAGTATCAGAATCAGAAATAGGTGTTTATGTCTAGAAAGACATAGAGAATGTCTTCCAAGGACCTTGGAAACCCTTCAGGGAGAAGAGCTATTGAAAGGGTATTCATTAGGTGCCACATCTGGAAATTTTATTCTTCTGTAACAGATTTTTTTTCACTTAATTTTAGCAACTCATAAATGAGACATCAGGAAAGTCCTAACCAGTTGTCAATGAATATACAGGTACTTATAGATTAAATATCTGTATACTTGAATACGCTTGAAGATAGCACTAAAGCATTTTTCTAAATTCTCAGCCTGCTACCAATCTTCACCATCTCAGCCAGGAAATATCTATAAGGATTTTCCTGGTACCTGCTGCTACTTGGCAGGTAGTTATCAAAAGGTTCTGGTTAGACCTATTCTCCTTTTAGATTGGGCTCTGTTTCTTTTCAATGGAGCTGATCACTTTATGACTATCAGTTTTAGTTCAGGTTTTGTGAATCTTTGCCTTTGGGCACAGATTGCAGTCACAGTAGCCCTTGAACCAACTATAATGGTGTTCAAAGTTGGTTTGATTGGTTTTTTAACTCTGCATCAATCTCTATATTTTTTGTATGCCAAAGACTAGACCAAAAGAATTTCAGAATATTTCAGAAATATTTGGTTGTTCAGTATTACTCACAGACCTAAAAATGCTAGTATTTCTCACCAAGTTGACAAAATAAATATGTAAGATTTTATTATTTAAATTTAATTTCATTTTTAAAACATTTATACAGCTATATTTGTGTCGACATAGAAATATATTTATGTATTGTAACACTTAAATGGTACTAGGAAAACACTGTTTAAAATGTAGATGCATAACTTCATTCAAGTTGTAGACACATCCCCAGAAATGTTACTGCGTTTCAGCTCCATTGTGAAAACTGTCTTTGCCAACTGAAATGTTTAGCTTCAGTAGAGATTGTTGAAGGCAATGCATACTACTTCCAGGGAGAGCAAGCAAGGAACATTCTTGTGACCAGTTGTGGTGTATCAACTGATAGTGGTAGCCTGTTAGGCTATGGTAACTCAATTGTGTTTAAGCATAAGCCCATCCATACGTTATATGGTGCACATGTTCTCTGATGCTTTTACAGTTGTCCATCTATACCTATACCTTTCCTTTCCACAGATATAACCTTAGATGTTTCTTTTACTACGTGTACTTTCATCTGGCTTATAAATAATTTTAGAAGCCACAAAACTGCTGTTTATTCTGCATTCCATAACACCAGCTCAGTGGCATAGTGTAATATTCCATTTTTTCGGTGGTCTCTAATCACTAAAATGTTTAAAAAATCAATATACTGTTTATATACATAATTTCCTGGCCTTTACTGTCTTAGTATTTCATGTTTGGTATTCTAGGGTTTCATACTTTGAAAAAAGTTCTCCCTCTCCCGAGGCCTAGAATAGAAAAGTTTTAGCTCTGCACTAATAAAGGTTTTCCCGTGTCAAAAAGTGTTCTTTACTTTCAAGTCTAGTATTTCATGGCTGTATAGGGTAAGAAATTGGAATTCACTTCTATCTAGGGCAATCCTCTGAGGACACTATCTATGAAGAATGGAAAACTTTGCATCCAACATGTAAGCACTATATAGAACTCTGATATGGAAGGACAGATACAGACACAGAATGGTTGATATTGGAAGGGACCTCTGAAGGTCATTTGGTCTAATCTGTCAGCTCAAGTAAGGTTGCCTAGAGTCAGTTGCCCAGGACCATGTCCAGACATCGTTTGAATATCTCCAAAGAGGAAGACTCCACAACAATCCTGGGCAACCTGTGCCAGTGCTCAGTCACCCTTAGAGTGAAGGAGTTTCCTGAGGTTCAGAGGGAGTCTTGTGTTTCAGTATGTGCCCATTGCCTCTGGTTCCATCACTGGGAACCACTGAAAAGAACCTGGCTCAGTCTTCTTTACACCCTCCTTTTAGTTTTGTTTGTGTGTACAGCATAAACCACATTTAACACAATAATTATTTATTAGGTATTTGTTATAATAATTTTAGAAAACAAAATTACTTCCTTCCCTGCTATTTTCTCTCTATTCACTGTATTCACCAGGGATATAGGCTGACTGGTACTGTAAATATTAAGTGGGAATTTTGTCATGAAACTTTACTGTGTGTACCAAATTCACACTCCTAAAATCACTAATGACATATTTATTATTTTAGAAGGCATCTTGGTTAGAGATGAAAAGCATCAAAAGTAATGGTAAGAGACAGGAGACTGCAAATAGCTGAAGAATAAAGCTAAATATGCAGAAAGAAAAATTAGGATTCTGAAGAAATTATTAACTTCGGTGGGGAAAAAACCTAAACTCTGTTATTCTTTTGTTAATTGAGTAGAAAGATCCATCATGATGCAGATGGCTGCAAATGTTAAAACATATTTGGTTTGTGTCTGAAAAGAAGCTTAATAGGGCTGTGGTTTTCTGAGTACCCAGGTGGCAGTTACATCTTAGGCAAACCTGCCTTCATCTCTCTTGCAGAATTTTTTTCTTTGAGTTTCTTCCATGTGCTGTTCAGATACTGCTGTTTCTTCAGCCACAGGATGAACCAGATTGCTTGGACCTATCAGAGGTGGAAAAAAAAGCAGTAGCATTTTTCAGCTGGGCCATCTTCCGTATAAAATCCAAACTTTATTTTGTGTTTTGTGTCAAAATAAAGTTTACTTGACTGAAAATGTCCCCTAGATAAGAGCATTTGGTCAGGAATGACCAAGTTGACAAAATGTTACCTTGTCAGATAACCACTGAATAGCTATCAGAAATAGATTCATGGATCATCAATGTTAATTGTTTTACAACAAGTTGTCCATCCATTGGGACAATGTTTTTCATACTCCAGTAAGTATGAAGGAAACATCAGTGAGAGGAATATAGCAAGCAGATAAAAAGATCTGTTTCAGAAAAATCTCCCTACACTTTAGTGGGGAGGGGAGGAATCACGACCATACATTAAAAGGACTTCCAGTGAGAGAGACGTAGAAAATTCTTTTCAGCCCTTCAAAAAGGCCTTTATTTTGACTATATGCACAATCATTGTGGGATGCATCAAATACAGTAACAGTGAGCTGAGACATCAAATATGATAAATTTGCAAATATAACCTAATGGAGCATTTGTAGTGAAGTTGCAAAAGGACCTGGTTTTGTACACTGTCAGTAGTCTGGAAGAAGACAAGATTATTGCTGATAAAGTGTGTAGATGAAATAAAAATACTGAAGTGCTAAATGGAAATTTCAGGGTGTTTTTTTTCTGTCTGATTTTATGAGTTTCTGTTGAGATCTCAAAAAATATCATGCTTGCAGAGTGAGAGGTATATTTTATAAAATGATAGTAGAAAGAACTTAGAGACCTTCCTGGATTGTATATATTTTAATATGTGCTTTCATTAGGAGAAAGGACTGGCAAGATTTTTGATCTATAACTATGGAAATTTTTAATTGTTTATTTCTTAATTAAACGTGTTTCTAAGTATAAACATCATCTAGAAGAGAAGCTATAGGGCAGAAGAAATACTTGATGAAATTCATTGTTCTGTGTAGAACAGGTACAATTGCCATTCTTAACTTAAAAATGTTATTTTGTGATTTTGAGTATGAAGACACATATTTTATACTTGTTAGGAATAACTGGGCATCTTTTAAATACTCATGAGCAGGATTTTTGTAAGGCTATTAAAACTAAGTTCCAACTACCTTCAGGGCTAAATGAATACCACATGCTGTCTTAGATCCTAACACGTTTTCACTTCTGAAGAATAAACAATAAATGGGCATTAACCATAAAATTTATTTTTTTAAACTCTCTGTCACATAGCTCTCTGTGTTCTTAGAACAAAGGAAATTCAGTGCATTAGATTTCAAAAGAACTCAAAGAAATGACATCTCAAAGAAATGGCCAAATAACTTGGAACTTTTCTCTCTCTCTCAAAAAAAATGTGCTTGTTGAGGGATGTTTGTGACACAGTTTTTTGAAGAAATAGCCAAACTGCTACCTAGAAAACAGCTGAAGTAATTCTGAGTTCTAAGAAGGTCTGTGGTGTTCAGGTCCCAGGTTTGAAGAGAAGGTCCAAAGAAGTCTTACATAAGAATGATGTCCATCCTTTGTCCAAAAAATCAATTATTGAACTTAAAGAACCAGTCTGAGAGTAATTTCTGATTATCTTTAAACTTATTTTCTTCTCTGAATTCCATACAAATCGGCCATCTGGGATAGCTAATTTGATGTCTAGTCGAGTTTCCTTTAATGTTGTCCTTTTTAGCAGGAACTTGATCTTAACTATGAAGCTGTGAAATGGCAAAAGTTTTAGCAAAGACATAGAATTTATGTATTGGTTAATACTTTCGCTTTTAAGTTTAATACATAGTGAAACAGGACATACATTTTAAAGAAAAATAATGTCAATATTAAACAAGTGCAAGAACAATAACTAAACCCAGTTCCTCTAAATATCTGATTACTGAAGATTTATAAAATTGCTAACCATTTCTTATTTAAGAGCCCCACAACTGGGACATTCAGTATCTTATTAACATTCATAGTAACTGATGTGTTTGATTAGGAACAAGGTTAAACATGACAATGAAATACCTGCAACTGTGCTTATATATGTGCTTATTTAGGGACTCTATTCTCTCCGACATATGTAGTTTTTATATATTGTGCTATTATATGATGTTGATTGGACATGCTTTTAACTACCAAACCACTAAAATTGAACAACATTGACATCCTGATAACTGAATAGTTAAACAGATTAAAATAAACACAAGTAACACCAGACATTTGAAAATTATAGACTGTCTGACAGAACTGCCTTTATCGCAGACAGATCGTAAAAGAACCCTAAGAAACAAGTATTCCTAAAGAATACTACAAACATTATATCTAAAAATTCAAAAGCTCTAGGACTATCCTCAAAATTAGGTAATTTATTTAGTTTCCTTTTTTTAAACAAGAAATCAGCATTTTAATTTTTAACCGTATTTAATTAATGGTTTGTCTTATGTACTGTACATATCAGAAAATATCCTGTTCTTTTAAAAGATTTCTGAGAAAGAAATGTCATATTTCACCTTCAGTCTGATTTGGCAGGTACCAATTCTATAGTGGACATTTAATGTAAAGTTATATGCACTTGAATCTTTAGGAAAGATAAGTAAATATATTGCATAAACACAGAAATTAACTAGCTCAACCAGAATTTAATAAAATTAATCAAGTACTTATATAGACTTTTTGGAGTCAGAATAATAGTACTATTATCTAATTGTGTCTTTACAGATAATAAAGATATAACTCTGCTTTTTAGAATTAGAAATGAGAAATATCTTTTACATATAAATTTAATAAATTTTTCCAAATATTCTGTTCACTGAAAATAAAATACAATTCACAAGTAACAACATGTGCAACATTTGTGAAATCTGGAAATGGAGCTATAATTGATGTTTGTTAAATGATAGGCAACTGAATCGGGACATCTGGTATAATGTACAATAATTTCTGATATAAAACATGAGCTAGTGATGTTGAAAAATCAATACAGTGAAAAATCCTCCAGAGCTGAAGAATGTGAACAGATCATAAGAGAACAAAAAGCTGAAGCTGCTAATATACTTGACCAACAACAACAACAAAAAAGTCTGATTTTGAAATTGAAAAGCTAGACAAGACCTTGCAGTCACTGCATCTGGATGTAATAGCTTCCTAGGAGAAACACAAAGTAGAACTTACTCAGCTAGAACAGTAGATAACACAGATTGAAAGGGACCTTACAGATGCCAGGAACTTTATAGTCAAAAAGATCAGGTACGTTTTTGCTATGAGAATGAGCAGAAATGGAATGTGAAGGATCTGGGCATGTACTGCCTCATGCATTTTTGTTACGAATTCTAGAGAAAAAATAATTTATCACTGATTTTTTAAGTACATAGTTCTCTGGTATTTGTCTCTAAATTCAAGATATATTAGAGTTTGTGATAGCAATGCTGACAAAATGCATTCTGATAAAAATAAAATGAGTACAGTAATATGACTTCTGTTATGTTTGCAGATATTTTTATAAATGCATTTGCCAATTTTAACTGTAAATGCTATTCATACACATTTTCAATGTCAGAAATTTCCCTCGTCATACATTTTCTTGGGATAAAATGTACATAGGCCTAGGGGTTTTATTTACTCTTTTTACCTTTCTCTGCACAAAAAAAAGTTCATAAGATGGAAAGGTTTGGGCTTTATTATTAGCATGGCATCTGTATCACTAAACTACACAATGAGCAGAAATAATTTCTACTTATTTGGGAACTTTGCCAAATACAGAATTTCAATTAGCAGTGACAGCATTTTAGGATAGTCTAATTGTTTCTGTTGTTACTGTTTTATTTTGGCTTTTTACTAGTATACTGAAAACAATAAAAATCAACAACCCCTTAATTTTCTGAGTGGGTTTCAGAAAGAGATGTACAAGGTATAAGTTGTCTGCAGACAGCTTAGAAATCTACTAATGAGGAAGTAGTGTTGATTGTTTAATTTATGATCTTTTGTTAAACAAAAAAGAGCAACAGAAGGGAATTAAACCCCCAACAATCTTTTCCTTTTAATTAGAACCTTTTTATTATTTACCAAATAAACAGAAAAAATAGAAACATATTAGAGTGGCAGGATATTATACCCTGTCTATTACATTTTGAACACCTGAAAAAATATGTTAATACAAATAATTGTTGTCATGTTAACATCATTGGTTTCAAACTGTCTGAAACAATTTTATGTTCTCAATAAAGAATATTTAGCATTTGAACCAAAAACAGTACAGCACGAATAATTAAAGGCTTAAGTTAAATACATAGACAGTCATTTAAATTTAGATCTGCAATAACATTTACTATTATTCTCTAAGGCTTTGACTGTGCTTGACAGAAACAAAGTACTCTGGGATTAATTTCAAGAAATGGTGCCAACTGTGCGCAATTTGCTGTAATTAAGACATGAAAGAGTACTAAATATTCAGATTAAAAGAAGCATGATGGAGTATGATAGAGAATCAAGGTGTGGCATCAAGCCAGTAAAGCACAGTCACTCATGAATGCTCAATAGTGATTGATATGAAACTTATACCTATAAACTTGTAGCATGTACTTAACAACTGTGCAGATAAAAATTAAAATCATGGCACAGTGACTGAAGGTAAAGGGCTCTTCTAAATCCAAAGTGTGTGTGACATCTTCATAAAATAAAAACAGAGCCTAATAATCCATTTTTACACAAACAAGATGCTTAAACAATGAACGGGGGGAAAAAGAGTAGCATGACATTTTTTTCCTTTGTGATATCCCTATGCTTTGGGATATCCCTATGGTCAGATTAACCTACAGCATTTGCCAGAGTGCCAAATGAAAGAGGTCTGTAGCAGTTGGCACCAAGAGGTTAAATACCCCCCTTCTCTCTTTTTTTTATTCATCAAACATTTTTCCTTCTGTTTTTTTTTTTTTTTTTAAGGAAAAGTATTCATTTAGATCAAACTGCATTTCCCATTTTTCTCTCAGAATTAGATAGAATATTTCTTCTTGCCTTTGAACTTATAAGTATTGATTAATGATGTATTTATTGTAATACTGAATCTTTTCTTCAACAGACTTTTTTAAATTAAAGTCCTTGTAACTTTTTGATCCTAGAGGAGATGTGGATACTTGACCCAATTGCTAATGAGGTGCTGTATAATCTCATGTATCCTATAGCTCAAAATAGCAGGATGCAGTATAAAAAGTACATATAAAAGGCCCTATTGGAATGCTTTTTGTCTTCACAGGCAATACGCAAAAGAGATGACCTTCTGAGAAAGTCGGAAGCCGATTTCCTGCAGGCAAAGGAAGGTATCAAAGCAAAAGTGGCTGAGGTGGAGCACCTTGACAGTGTGGTCAAGAAACTGAAAGCCAGTATCCAGGACACACAGAAAGAAAAGAATCAGACAGAGACAGAAACCACCATACTGAGAACTGAGATTCAGCAGCTAAATCAGTAACTGCAGGGTGTGCATAAGCAGTGCAGAAAGACAGGTAATAATGTACAAAAATAGTAATATTACAGAAATGTGAATTTGGTACAGTCTAATGGAATAGAATTTTCAATCATATGGGCATATGACTGTTGCAATCAAATGAATATGAAAGCTTCCCTGTTCTGCTTTAGGGTAAATTTACAGCTACAGACTGTGACTTCATCAAAACAAAATAAACACCACTGAATTTTTTTTTGTAATTCTATTTCTGTTCTATACTCTTTGCATTAATTTGGTGCAACATCTATTTCTGTCACAGAACACCTGCTCATTCACTGACAATGCAAAATGTAATTTGAACTTCACAAGTCTGATATCATTGTTAATATTTTAAGTGACTTTTTAAACCGATATGATTAATCCCTGGTATAGTTAACTTAACAGCTTTAGCAGCAGTGCAACAATGCATATGGATTTTTTTTTCAAGAGAATAGTGTACACAAAAGCAACATAAGATGAAAAAACAAGGAATCATTTGATTATTGGGAATAAATTGCTTTAAAAAAATTTTGGTTGGTACTTTTGACTTTTACACTGAACATCTGTACTAGAACTAGTTTTCAAAATAAACAAATGCAACAAGGAAATTGCATTATTAATATTTTGAAGTCACTGTATAGTAAAGCTTGAAATATACTGCTTTTACCAAATAAAATATTAATGAAGTCATTTGGAACATAATAGACAGCCTGTGTCAACCCCTTAATTTTCTCTTCCACTACTCACAACATTGCCAGATACGTGTTTCTGGATAAAACCCCCTAGAGGTCTGCTGCAAATTCTTTTTCAATACAACCAGATCATTGCAGATAATTGTATTACACAGGGTATTGATCCAAAATCGTTGTGCACCGGAAACATCTGAAAAAACATGATTATAGCTTTCTGTTTATTGTTCGTACATCATATAAGCAGGCTTTTGTGTGAATCACCTGTAAGAAAGGCAAGGTGGAAACATCAGAGAAATTACCTCTTTACAAGAATCTATTGATCACTTTAAATCAAAGAAGTATGTTTGACATAAGATTACCTGCCAGTTTGAACATTAGGTACACTATGTTATAGCCTGGGGCAGTTGTAAGTCTGACAAAGGGATTGTAAATAAAGCATGCAGCTGCTAGTGCCTCTGGCTTGGGATCAACCAAGGCTCAAGTCCAAGGCATAGGTAAACTTAAAATAATTTAACCCTTTTTTACCAGGAGATTGTGAGTTAAAACAGACTATTAAAAGTAGTGACTAAATAACTTTTTGTATGTTTAAATAGTTATGCAATTGCAAAAGACACATTGTTGAATCTGTTTACAAATCAAAGCTGATATCAATTAAATAAATTTTGATAGATAATTCCACCTCCACACAACAGATCACAGCTCTAAGCTATTTCTAAGAACTTTTAAAGCATTGTTAAATGTCTGTCTCTGAATAATACAGACAGTGCTATCTCAAATAAAATTGACAGGGACTTAATAAGTTCTCAAATTTAAATAAACTTCAATTGTTATACAAAGAATTGTCTTTTGGACAAAAAATATAAATAGATCAAAGTTGAAAGCTTTTAATGGAGAGGTACATATTACATGTGAAGTATTTATCCTTCTTTTGATTTTAAACCTGAATCGAATACCAGGAGCCCACAGATAACTAACATTATTCAAAGAAGGAGTAATACTGGTTCCACTGAAATCATCTACCACACAAAAGTTATGTAAAGATGTATTACAGAAATGGGTCAAAAATACATGGACAAATAGAATTTTGTTATATATTATGTTTCTTATTGAATGATGGCAGCTTAGGCTTGACTTTACTAAATTGCTCATTTTCTGACTGTGAAGAAAAACCTGTTATAAGTTGTTTTTTTAGGCTGTGCATTTTTTTAAACATGTGTTGAAACTAATAACCGTTTAACTCATTAGTTCACATAGAGTTAGATTTGCATGATGCTCAGTAAAGATGAGCTGTGGGTGATATGTAGTTTGTTTAATATTTAGCTGTTAATGTTAGCTATGTACCTTCCCGAGGTACAAATTTAAACAATATATATACAGTACTTTTTACTTATGGAAATGGTACTGCTGCGTTTTGTGAGAAATTGGGTTCTGTTACTGCCAATGAGAAAAGAACAAAGCCATTTTTTTATATAAAGAAATTGTTCTGCTGGATATTCTGAATTCATAAAGGAAGATATGACACCTGAATTTAGATCCTGTGCATGTGGTGAATGTTGTCAGATATTGAAGACAATAAATGCAGAATCATGTTAACAGAGCACAAATGTTTTCCTTTAAAGGATTCTATCCTTCTAAGCCTGGAAAATACTGTTTTCTGACTTTATTGAATTCTGGTGTACTTATCACTCTTTAATACTACAGCACATTCAAACCAGGCTTTTTTATTTATGCTCATGCAAAATCCTCTGTTATGATACTTATTGAACTGCTATGACTAAAAGATTCTTAATATCTTCAATTTTCTGGTGTCCAATTTCAAAATCATTTGAATACTGCAAAATGAAGGGAATGCGTGCTATAAAATGCTTGTTGTGAAGCACTTGTTTTAATGATTAGTTTCATTCCAAGATACCCTAGACCTGATAACTACATGTGCCTATATGTCTGAAGCCATATATTTATGAAGGAGTATAAAAACAAATACATGTGTGTGGATTTGTGTCTGTGCAGGTACACATATATCTGCACATCCACACAAACTCATGTGTTCACATACTAAGGGTTAAATATTTAAATTAAAGCCTATGTACATATATCTTTTAGGAAAATGGTCAACAAAGAACAAAGGAAAAATGTCTTTGTCTTAAATCACTTATTTTTTCTGAGAGCTGGCAGTGTACGGCTATGGTTTCTTTTGGTCTAAGGAAAGATTGCCATCTATTGGATGACCTTGGAAAAGAACAGGTTTTTACTATGTATGTGCTCTGTAATTCATGAAAAAATATAATGAAATTGAAGACTTGGAGCTTAGATTGTATATGTTACTATTGTGAAATAGTAAAAAAGCTGCTATATTTTAAAAACTGTGATTTTGAATTCTAGTTTGACTTATGTTAAAAAATGCAAAGACAATAGGTGTTTGCTTCAGAATGAACTAAACACTGGATGTGCGTGTGTATACAGTAAGCTCTGGTAGCAGTTTAAATGTTTGCAGACTATTGAATCCAAGAATTTTGTTATTTAAGTTTACTGGAATACAATGAAAGAGACTTAGACCACCTATTAATATATTTATAATATATTTTCCTCTCAAGATTTGGGAACTAAATGATACTCTTCTCCTGAAAACAATATTTGCCCAGCTCTTATAGTGAGTTGCAGTGGATTGCATTTAAAACAAAAATATCACTCGGTTTGAGCTTAAAATGTAATGCTTTTTTTTTTTTTTTTTTAACTTTCAGCCCAAGAACTTGCCAGTCAAGATGAAAAACAACTTCTAATGGAATCCAGCTTGAAAGCAACTCAAGAGCAGCTAAGTGAGCAAATAGCAGAAACAGTTTGCCAAGAACAGAACAGTAGAAAACCAGAGTCGAAGAGCTGGAGACCCTGAGAAAGCGTACTATGACTTCTGAAGAAGAAATTAGTGATTACAAGTGAGTTACTGCTCTTTTGGTATTTGAGAAACAGAAGACATTAAAGTCAGCAGTAAATCCTTTTAATATGTACTGTATTAATCATTTCTCTCAGGTAAGAAATAGTGTAAATGTGTTCTGTAACTCTATTGAATAAACTATTAAATATAAATGACTGATTAATGTATGCTTTAAAATACATTCTGCATTGAAAAAGATTGAATGTTGAAAAATACTATTGTTAAGTGTCTGCTTTATTTTTAAAATTAATATTCTGTAGTGTTGAAGTAGAATAGTGTGTATAATTATTTATTACCTATCTGTTAATGATATTCTCATCTTCCTCTTTTTAGAGACCAAAGGTTACATATGGGTCTTATCTTCTTTCTTTTTTGTTAGAGAAGCTGCCTCTAAGCAACAGACTGCCAAATTAAAGGAAATTTGGTGTTTGAACTTTTAGTCACAACACCAAGGCATATATGAAGTTGCTAACATAAACAAACGAAAAAAGCAGACTCTAGAAAAGTTTACTTCTGCTCTAATCAGAGCAGAAATACTTCTGCTCTAATCAACCAAATTTAGTATCTATTAGACTGAATGTTAACTCATGGGATTTAATTAAAAAGTAACAATGTGCAACAATTACATTTTGTAATTTAACTTAACATTAACTATATTTTTATGTTGAGCCACAAAGTGATTCATTACTTAGAGTTTTCAAGATTTAGAGTATGGTAAAAATTACTCACTTCAACTGATTTTTTTTTCATGCAAACAGTCACTTTCTTCTTGTTAAAGTTACGTTACATTAAGTAATCCCTATATATACAGACGGAATCTCAAGCTGTTTTGTAATATCACAGAGCATGATGAACACTTTATACAAGATAGTTTGGCTGCAAAAAAATGTCTATTCATTTGGTGGTGGACTGAACATATAGAGCTAAATGTTTTTTCTCAAATTTGTGGCAAGCATCAAATATCTCAACAAATCTCTGAGAGAAGGTTTGCTAAGTTCAAATGCAACAAACATCATGCATCTAAAATAAACTATGGTAATATATGCTCAGTATAAACGACTTTAGACTGGAACTTCATCTGTTCTGTAGTTCAAATGTTTTAAATTACTTTTTCTGCTGAAGACTGAGAAAAGCTTCATGGAAAGAAACATTGCCTTCAGTAAAGTGTCTTCATTTCTTTAAATAAAATAGCTTGCTGGGTTTTAACCTGTAGTTATACCTCTAAAGATGTAACTAGTACTTCTCTAGGGAAAACACTGTCACTGATTTACTTTCCTAACATAACTTGAATCTTTTGCCACAGTGGGTTTTCTTTACTATTTCAAGTGATTCCTCAGTTGCCAAAATGCCATGTTATGCCAATTCTTGTAGATACTTCTTTGAAAATAGAAAGGTCACAAACTTCTAGGATTACTGATTGTGGTAACTTAGTGTGAGATGGGGGGGGGGAATGGAATTGAAACTCCCAGCTGTAACTGATCGATTGTATCATGAAATATAGCTTTTGAGAGAGCAGGAATTTTGCAAAAGTTCAGTGAAATGAGTTTCACTAATGTTGAAATAGAAAGCCAAATGATAATCATTAGAAGATTTTCAGAGGGACTTTTTAATAGTTTTTTTTATTGTACTTTGTATGAACAAATAAAACTTGAATGAATCTCTTAACATGCAAAAATTATTAACTAATCTACGTTTTTCTGTTCTGCTTTCTACACTTGTTCAGTGACTTTGGAAGTTTGTTACTTCAGTACATGAACATAATAAACTCTAGTAAGAGTAATCTTTTCTTAGCTCTACAGATTATAAAATTATTTTTTTATTTAATCTTATGTAAAATTTTGACCTTAACTTTGTGATACTATTGCTTTTTAAAAGCATTCTGACTCATTGCTGCAGGATCACCATCAGCAAAGTATTTTTTGAATCTGGAAAATTAAAACTGCTAGTTTAGAACAATAGGTTTAGTAAAACGGAACTAATAAAGCTAAAAAAAAATGGACAACGCAGTTGGAGACTTTAAATATTGAAATTTCCCTTTAAAACAACATCTTACTGTCTACCTGAAAACAATAATGCAGTTCCAGTCAGTATCTGCTCTCTTCTGTTCCTTGGGAGACAGAAAGAACAATGGATCTCTGTCCCCTGGGTCTTTTGGGACAGGGAATGTCACAAGGGTTATGTTCAGTCACTATGAAGGGTAGCTCATGTGTCATAAAGTAGCATCCCTTTGGTGCTGACTTATTCAAAGTCATACAGTCCTGGACTTTACCTACCTTCCTACTCCGAGAATCTGGCAAATGCAGCTGGTATCAAGGCAAGAGCATAGGACTATACAAAGAAAAAAGCAGCATGAATTGGTCAGTTAAAACTACACTGAGACCTGAGATTCTGCTATAGCTGTTGTAAAGCCTTCGAGGGGAAAGGTCCGTTTCTCTATGCTTTTTTTTCCGTGTTGTGAAATCCTTGTTAAAAGTTATTTTTTCATGGAAGTGGTGAAAAAAGGAAAATGGTTGACTAGGATTTAAAAACAATACAAAGACCATTACATTCAATTGTTTAATAGAATAAAAATACTTAGTTTTAAAACAGAGTAAAAGTATTTTCTCCTAATTTCACAGGGTGTCCAAAATACATTTACTTCATAGGGAATATAACTGAAAGTTTTTAGAAGTCACAAGCTTTGTTTGTTGTGGACTTATCCCACATGAGATAAACCTAAGGTAACACACCCCCAGCCCCCACCCACCCGCCCTCCCCCATATAAGCCTGTTACACCTGAAAGATTTGTTCAGAATGTCCAGTGGGAACCTGGAAATCGTAATAATTTGTAGTATCGATTGTGTGAAGCTATGCAGCTGGGGCCTCTAGTGAATAGACAGGAATAGACATTTTATTGATTAACTTTTACAGTCATATTTTCAGGACTGTGCTGCAACATAATTTTCACTTCCCAGCTTTGTGCTGCTGCATCATGAAACTTGGATTCTTCTCTCTTAACATTTACCCACCTGAGAGAAACAGTACAGACTTGTCTTTTTTGAGCTGTGCTCTGCAGAAATGCATAATATTTGGTGCAGTGAATTCTTTTACATTTCCCCTCTGCTGTCACAATAAAATGAAAAATCTTCACAAGTTATGTTAGCAAGTATTGAATAAGATGAACATTCCCCCACAACCCCCCACCCAGAGCTATTGTGTAATACCTTCTAGTAATTCTATTCCTCCTTTGCATTTTCATTTTTATTTTCTATGCGGATAAGATTGTGGCAAAAGCAACCCCTCTCCTCACATCCACAAATTCCAGAAGTGCTTAAAGTAAAACCAGGACAGACCGTAATGAAATAGATGCTTTTATTAGTTAGTGGAAATTTAAAAATTTAAGAGGGGAAGGTAAAAATGTTCCCTTGAAAATCAGAAGGGAATTATCAATAAAAACTTATTCATTTTCAGGATTGACATCCTGCATTAACTAAAAATTGCTTATAAAATTACTGAGAGGGCAGGATTTCAATACAGTTACTAATAATTTTTAAAAATACATATATATGTACTGAAGTCTTAAATAAAGAAAAATCTTAAAAAAACATTATTTTGCATTTCTGGAACTATTATTTTCCAGAAAATAATAAAAATGGCATTGTACCATTTTGCAAAGGACTTTTGCATATTTACTGCTTTTTTTTAGTATGGTTACTTTTTACATAAGATGCCTAAGCCATTTCTCTTTTATGGACTTGCAGAATTACCAGTGAAAATCCTGATCCTTTTTTATTAATTTAGTGACTGTTTATTACTAGTTTTTTTATGTGCTTACTTTCACTTAGACCACGTTTTTACCATACGTTTAATAATGGCTTATAGGCTAACATGATTTAAACCTCTGTCATCACACTATTTTTTCTATGCTATGTTGTTATTAACATCTTCTAATTATATCAGTGTTTAAGATATTCGTGGTCATGTTCCCTTTTGTCCTTCCCCTCTCATCAGAGACATGATGGTGTGCACCATATGGAGCTACAACTAAGGCAGAAATTCTCCCATCCATCACAAAAGGTTGATTTTGTTTACCGTCGTCAAACTTATTATTGAATGATTCCCATTTTGTTTAAAATATCAAGAAAAGGGTGGAGGACTTTAAGGTAAGAATAACAGTATCAAAGAAAGAGGACAAATAGCAACTTTCTCAAGGCTTCAGTGTCCACTGGACCTGGAATAAGCTGAAATAGTCTCAATCAGGTGAAGAACTAGAAAATTGGAAGTGGGTTTCTTCTTAGGCATGGAAAATTAGTGTTTTATATAGGAAGCTGAATAATGTAGTATCAGATTTTAATGGCATCCTAGGCTTCAAACATATACAAATGCCAGCAGTTTTGTAAAACCACTTACCCTATAAACACATTAAATGCTGTTCACAAATTTGCAAGATTGAAGATGAAAACTCTTTTAAGTGTTGTTCATGATTTTATTTTGTAGTTGTGATGCTTTATTATAAAAGTGGTGAATTATAATGTAAGGATTACAGGAAATCACTGAAGTGTCTGATTGTATTTTAATTTAGATTAATTTGATTGAAATCTAAATTAGTGTGTGTGTGTGTGACTTAGTTAAAGAAAGGAGAAATTTCCTCTTCTGAACATTTGTGGAGATGTTAAATGAGATCAAAGTACTATTTCAGTAAGTTTTATATGTTCTAGGTAGACAATCCACTAAGTGCTCGGGACTCCATGCATAGTATGTTAACTGAATTGTTAGATTTTCTATTTAATTTCTTTCTCCTTTTCTGTTTTGACATATCCATGCTGAGTCTTTTTGCAGTTGTGGTAACCTTTTCATTATGAATTAGGCAAGGTAAACTTTAAAATTTGTAAGAAGTTAAAAAACTTGAAATGTTTTAAATGTTAATCTATATTAAATTAATTAGATGCAAAATACAATAAAATGTTTCTCAGACAGAGTGATTTTTCACACTGCACAAATTCAGGACTAGTAATAGTTCTCAAATTTGATCAGAGAATTTTAAGGTTTATTGTGACAGTTGAGAGCTGGTTAACTGCATCAACTGTTTCTCCTAGAGAAATTGCAAATCTGAAATATTTCAATAAGCTCGTGCCATTTAGTTTGATTTTAATTTCTAACTATTCCTGGAAAAATGAAGGCAAGAAGTAAATGAAAATTTCTGTTTATTGACTTTCACAGTACCTATGTCACAACTACTAAAAAAAATAAATTAAATAATAATTACCTAGGAGATGACTGTTCAGGCATAGGATATGATCCTATATATTTGTGTCTTCCCAGACTCTATGGTTATGACTGGGAAAAGCTGAATTGATTGCAACGGAAATCTACCTGACAGTAAGTATTTGCAGTGGCAGGCAAAATTATTTAAGAAAAGAGAACATAAAATTAAGAAAGACAGATGGACTCATAAGAGTGAAATACAAATAGTCTGAATCAGGATTGATTTCAACATAATGTGGTGGAGGAATCCCCATTTATTGATCTACTTTAAAGCCCATGCACAGCACTTAAAAAGATAAAGTAAGCAAGGTCAGATAATCAAAGCATTTAAATAGTAAAAACAGCAACTGCCACTGTAGACTGCTAAAATAAATCCATAATACAAATTGCTTTAGCAAAAAGTGGATGAGCAGCTGATCTTCCTATTGAACTTTTATACTGTTCAGTGACCACACTGGGGAAAGGATTGGAAGAAATGCCTTGAAGATCAATATTGAGTGAGATGTAGCAGGGATTCATTCTGAACATGAAAGAATTACAAGTATGAGAGTAGAGAACTTGAGGAAATGTCATCAAGAAAGGATTGTTTTTGTAAAATACCACACATATTATATGAACATGGTATTAGTTGATGTTCTATTAGGATCTCTGAACATTCAAAGCTTATTAAATCTGAAATTTAGTTATTGCAAAACATGAAAATAGGACAAAGAGAATAATGATTTTAGTAAAATTGCTTCTAAGAATTTAGTAACTTCTATCTTCAAAACAAGAAAGCTTTTAAACATATTAATTGATATAGTATTCAGAGGAGGCTGCTACTTTCCAGCCATATACATTTCAATTTTTTTCTGAATAGAAATGATAAAGCAGAACATTTTACTGGGTTTTTTTGGATCTTTTTTTTTTCTGAGACCAATATGCACCTGTAACTAACATGTTTAATGTAAGTGCTCTTTCTTCAAATCTGTTCTAAATAGAATTTTCATAGACATTTTAAATATTTTGTAGAAACTAGAATGCTCTAATGCAAGTACTTCAAATTTCAATTCCTACTAATTCTGTATAAGCTTTTTTTAATATAGGTGTTTAAAATGTGTCATTGCTTTCATTTATAGGCTATAGCGCTCTTCAAAGAGTATTTATGAGAAAGAAAAACTAGATGTAGTACTACTACAGTAGCTCATTGTTTAAAATACGTTGTTTTCATTCACAGTTTTATTATATCATTGCATGAGAAATAATGCATTTTCATAGACATATCGTCCCTTTTAAATGCAGAATCGTGCTTTTTTTTATTTTTGACTGTAATATTCCTTTACTTTCAGGTTCAATACCCTACATATAAAAATGGTGTTATGGTTAGAAAGTAATAATTCAAGGTTTTAAACAATAAAAATCACTAAAAACTAGAGTGTTTCAAGGATACAGAAAATACTTTAAAAAACAAGTAAAGAGAGCTTTTGTGTTCTCTTTGAAGACCTTGTTTGACAAGGAACTGACTCCCAAAATCATAAAGTTTGTTCACTATGGTTACTGTACAATGCATCTTCTTATAATGTATAATTATTTACAACTAGTCTTGGCTCCATTTTTGCTGTGTGAATTGCTGATTACATCAGTATCAATGGTAAAATTATGAAATCATGTTCATAGTTGTCAAAGAAAGGTCAGCTTATTTGCATTTATTAGGAACTTGGGGTGCCATACAGCATGGCTTTCTTCTGGGATGTTTACAGTTATTGATTTGTATACAGCTTTAAGAAAAATTAATTAGAATTAGATTTTACTTACTACTGCAGGCTGTATAATAATAACAACAAAGTTCTACTTAAAAAAAATTGAGCCAGAAAATTAAATAATTTGCATTTTTAAAAGTTAAAATTGTTAGATTTAACTTATTTAAAATAATCTCCTTTGAATAGCTTGAGGAAAACTCTTAGTGAACTTCTGTTAATACTCACAGTACATTTGTTTGCACAAAAATGCATAGGCACTTCCATTAATGTGACATAAAATATTCAAAACTTTTTTATTTAGGAGTGGTCTTTAAAGATGCTTAAAAACCAAGAACAGATTTAATCATATGCTTAACGTCCCTTGTATAGTGAACTTTTCTTATATAACCGTATAGTTACTAACTACAAAATTTAATTTAGGCGTATGAATAATCCTGTCCTAATATATGAGCTTACATTTGTACTCTAGTTATTAAAGATCTTTCAAGACCAAGAGCTATATAAAATTGTATGGAAATGTTATAGCCATCGTTGACTGCCAGCTCTTTAGGTCTGAAAAATATGGGTAGCGTCTTTAAAAAAGTGTTCATGGGAAAAATACCAACAATGTGGGACCAGGAAAAGCACATGGTCAGACTGTGACAAAACCTTGTTGAAATGGAGAGAGAGGTGGAGAACTTCAGATGTACAGATAGCGATGATGCTCAGGTAGTATGCATTTGAAATCCGGTTAGTATTACATTGATAAATACTGTACATGGTTAGCGCATATTTCTGTGAACTTTTAACACTTCAAATTGATTAGAATGTCTTATTTTGATTATATCCATATTGTTCATTAAGATAAGATTGAGTCCTTAAAAAATGTTTGGCTTATTTCCATTACATTCAAGAATGTTTAAAGTAGAAAATATAGAATACAGTTTTCCATATTGTGCATATATAACATATGTTTGAGATTAATCAAATTATAGTCACCTCTAATTAACAGCAGGGAACAATTCCAACATGGGACAGAGCCAGATGACAAAGAAATGAAGCATATATTTAAAAGATGCAGCTTATTAGGAAAAGAAAAATAGGTTATGACTGCCTTAAGAGTACTGAAAAGTTTTTAAACCTCTGGTTCTGTGCATGCGATTAATAAATTTTATTTTGCTTTGTTTTTTAGCTGGGCCAAAAATTTTCAGAGCCCTACAGCTCTGTAAGTAAATAAGAAGTTTTCTTTCAAAGTTGATTCTTTTCATTCTCTATGATTACTAAATCAAAAATAAAAAAGACTTCTGCAATTTCAAATCAGCAGCTTTTGTCACAAATTCTAAAAATGCCTCATTTGTATGCCAAAATTTTGCCTTTCGCCAAGGCCCTTGCTTATCACCACAGAAAAGGCAATGATCAAGGAATTGATCAAGGACATACATTAGAGTAAGTAAATCGAGTTTTTTCTCTTGTTTTTTTTTTTTTTTTTTTTTTTTTTTTTTTTTTTTTTTTTTTTTTTTTTTTTTTTTTGAGTAGGAAGTTGTATAGATGAAGAAAACACTAGGAAAAAAAATAAAGCGGTTATGCGATGAAAACAACTTGAAAACTAGATATTTTCCTGGCCTCTCCCTCAGAAATAAAGAAGATATAAACCTCTAAATTTTTCTGAATATCCAATCTGAGATTCTGCTCTCTAATATATGACAGATTGGACTTGCCCAAGAACAACTGCAGCCAATGATAATTTGCTTTGAATAAGTTAAAGGTCTTTACAAAGAAGCATCAACAAAAGACATGAGAAAACAATGTTCAGTTGTGTCCTGTGTCCAACTGGGGATTTGAACCAAGGTCATTCCCATTGCAGCAGAGGACAATAGTGCCTGAGCACGTACGAGTTTTTTGTCTCTCATTGATTCAATAAGTGCTAAAAATGCCAAAAAAGGGGGAAGATGCTTCAAGAAAGACACAGAGCAATCCCTCTCAGATCAACATGGAATGATGTTGGTTCAAACTGCTTCAAAATAAAAGAAAAATTAATCTGTATTCTCATATATCCCAAGTGAGCGTTTTGATTGAAACCAAGTTTACATTTTATTTTTACTTCATGTGAACTTCCTTATCTTCTTTTACCTCACATCCCCAAATCTGTTTGCTTCAACTGTCTATGTATAAAATGATAATAGAGCTATATTCTCACATCACGGGATGCTGATATTTATGGAACACTCAGACACCATTGTACTGAAAATCAGCAGCTGTATTTGTATTGTCTTTTTAGTTGTGTCCTCATGTGAGCCATGTTTCTCAGTTCAAGTTGTGTAAGCTGGTGCACACAGACATTTTCTGTAGGTTGCAGATTCAGAATTTGCCACTGAATGGACAAGAAGTTTGTTCCAGGATCTCGTTTTGAACTTCACTATTTTGTGCAGTGTCCACAATTTTTAGAAGAATTACATGAGAATTAATATGTAAGTTTTGGAAACTCATGAAAAGTGAAGGAATTTTTTCATTCATATCAGCACTTGAATATTGTACTTTAAACACTAAAAGATAAATTAAAAGAAATCAAAATGTTGAACTATTTGCCCCCTAAGTGATAAAAGTCATCATACAAGCTTGATGTTTAAAGGAAGTGATAATATCAAATGGCAAAGACATGCAAATATGCCTACATAGGTTGGGCAGAAATTATTATACTTAGCATCATTAATTCTGTACTGGGAATACTGAATATTTGACTTTGCCACGGTAGTTTTTTTAAAGTAAAATTAGCATCAGAGCCTCTTCCCAAGTCAAATAGATTTCAGGACGTACCCAATCTAAAAGTAAAATTGCATTCACCTCTTTTATATGGATATTTTTTGAAAGGAACACCTGTGCAGGTATTCCATGCTTTGTGTGGTGTGTTGTCTGACTTGACCAGAATAAAGATTAGACAAGTAGATGCTTTCTCTAGTAGATAATTAATTAGGCAAAAGTAAAGCAGCAAAAACCCAGGATGAGTAAGAGCCATAGCACAACACAGACCTTCTCCAAGACAACAGAGCTTTTCAACAGAATGGATATAGAACTTTAGATAAGCTCACTCTCTCTGCTAACGCAGTGACATATTTGTTAATATCTTTCTTAGAAATACCCATATTATTTTCATTTACACTTCTCAAGATAATTTGGCCTTGAGCAAAAATTCAGCAAGATAAATTTCAATCCAAACAGATGAAGTTGGGCAGAGCTCTAGGCAACTGAAACCCACATCTAATAAAGGAAAACTGTGGTAGGCAGTAGAATGATAAACTACTACAATAGCATCCTGGCAATAAATGAAGCTAGAACAGCTGAATTTTTTTGATGATATCATCTTGCTGAAACTGGTGAGAGTGTGCAAGGGCTTTTTTGATCATAGACATCAAATGAAAGAAAATAACAAATTCTAATGAAAGAAACTTAACCTTGATATGAGCTTAATAATCCCTTACCTATAATTTTCATATCTGTAATATATGTTAGTCCTTTAAGGATAAACATCAGCGATATCATGGAGAAATTCAGAAGAATTTTTTAAAACAAGGAAATAATCTTGTTTATTTTCTTTAATTCTTTCAAAATTGAACTCAGAAATTTATAAGGAATGGACTTTAAATTGACATTTATTATTGTATTTTATAAAAGCTATAACAGCCATCACCTTCTTCTAAAACCAAGAAGAGAGTTAAGAGAAGGCCATGGTTATGTTCGATTTTAAGCTTTGATTTTTAGTTCGTTTGGGATTCTCTTTCAGATGGATATTTCCGTTGTCAGAATTCAGAGTGGCAATATATTTTTCTTTCTAGGTCTGGTCACACCTAATATTACCTGAAGGTCCTTCTTAAGGCCTCAAAAAGACCTTTAGGCCTCTAGAAAACAATGGATGTTTTGAAGTAGAAATTTTTATCATCGGACACGACAATATTAAGTCCATCCTTGTCATTATAGATTTCTTGCACACTTGAGTGTTCTGTTGTAGATTGTACTGTTAAAAGTAACCCCTTCAATTCCTACCAAGAATGAATAAATTTGAGTGACTTTGTTTTGTTTTATTTTGCTTTTGTGGATTTGTTTGTTTGTTTGTTTTTTTGTTTGGGGATTTTTTGTCTGCAGAAGAAAAATTAGGTCCACGGATCTTATGGTTAAAGGATCTCTTATGTCAGGTCTTAACATTTGTCTTTTTAAATCTAACCGAAGGTCTATTCAGCTAAATACCTTTTTTGCCCCCAGAATTTCTGTAGGTTTTGTTAGTTGTTTTTTTTTTGCTTCTTACTATGGTTGACCATTATTGCCGTAATGTTCATTCATTAGTTACCATTTTGGATGAGAACCCCTTTCACCTGTAACTGTCTCCCTAACTTACTATAAACACTTGCCTTTCAGAAATATAAGCTCCCGATGATTCAATGAACCCACATAACAGTAAATTTTCTTTTTTTTTTTTCCAATTTTTATTGAAAAACACTAGTTCATGGTACTTCCACTTTGTCTGTTGTCAGATTTAAATATAATCACCAGAAGTTTGTTGATAGCAGTGACTCACTGAGAATTATAAAGAATTTATATTTGCTTCCCAGAAAATGAGAGGGAATGTTGACCACAACAGTTCACAGTCACTTCCTCATGTATTCTCCTGCTTCGCTAGAAGCATTTTTATTTGCTCACCTTTTACATCTCTCCAGGATCTTCTGCTGAAAAAGCTATCAAGTTGTTATGTGTTGATGTGTCACATATTAGCTGTTTTTTACCTTATCCTCTTGTTTCAGTGCTTTTAAAAGTTGACCTGTGCATTCTGATCATTTCTAAAAAAACTCCCTAGAATTACATGACCTGTAAGTTCAATTAGAACCCCCGGTCTTTGAGTTTCTTCTTCTTCAGATCCTTAATGCCCTCTGTATGTGACAAAAGAAAGACTATAATTTTCTCCAACAGGCCATCCTTGTTGAATTTTCTGGTCATCTGGACTACTTATCGTGCATACGTGGTCTGAAAGACTTTAGGTGGTGAAGCTGAAGTAGATTTTGTTAATGTGAAAGTGAAGGACCTCATGTCTTGTTCTTGTCCTGAAAAGTCAACAGAACAGGAGGATAAAGAAAACAATTTCAGAATTTATTAACTCAAGGTACTATGAAAGCAACACCTTTCCATGGAAACCCTTAATTAATTTATTTTTTTTTTATTTATCCATGGGGTATTTTAATGGGAAAAATGATAGTTATTTGTTATCCAGATAACTGATGGTGCATCTCAATACTCCTAATTATTAAATACATGTTCCAGATTACATAACACACAAATATACATTATACAAAAAGCTGGAAAAATATTTTTCATACTACTTCTGGAAAAGGGATTGGCATCATGCCATTTTGAATTTGTGCCAGCTAGTGTGTTGAGATCTCTACAAATGTGCATTTTTAAAAGTTTATAATTGTTATTCTACTCAGGCCTACTTTCAGAAACTCTTCAAAAAAGTGACAAATTAATCCTCAAAGTCTTCACTCTTATAAGTATCTCTGTCTGCCCAATATGTAGTTTTAATAATTTATGAGGTTTAGTAATGCATAAAGAAATACAACATTAATACAAAAACTTAAAAAGCAAATTACATGGAGTATTATTTTGATTTTGGAAACATCAAACTGTGAGAGATTTGCAATAATATTAGTGAAAATACCATTTTCACTTATCTTTTGTTTGTGAAAAAAAAGTTCTAATGTTCATGACTTTACTTAACATTATAGAATATTCCTGGATGAAAAAAAATCTATGAATTTTAAAGAATTCATGAAAAATAATTGTGGCAATAACATCTAAGTCTTATCTGGCACTTTACATTCAGAGATTTCATATTTTGTTAAACATGTGTAATTTAATCTAAATTTTTAGGAATACTAGGATTTCATATATGTGTGTATTTATAAATGTATTTCTTGGGGAATAAAATTGATTTTTATAGATAAGAATTTTGGAGCACAAGATAGTGAAGTGTCTTGTCTTAGGTATCAGCAAAGATAAAAAGACAAATACCACTTGAATACCTTTTGAATAAAGAGATGGGAAGAAGACTGATTTATAACACAGAGTGAATGAGCATGTGAACTCACAGGAGCCAGCTACTCTACAGAAAGTCTCTTAGTATGAACTGAGAGTCCATGGGAAAAAAATGCAGCAACTTTTTTTTGTTTTTCTTTTAGTTTAAAGGGAATTGACTATTTCAAGTTTATTTAAAGGGAAAAAAATGCACACAGTCTGACAATATTTGCATTCTTTCTTACTCTGTAATTTTCTTGCCTGCTCCTGGGGTTTTTAAATTCATTTTCTATTGATAAAGCCATGCAAACTCAAGAAAACTAGTTTTCTCTGCCTCCTCTTTTTTGCATATGTATTTATATAGAGAAATGTCTTTTAGTTTGTTTATTTATTTTTACTTTTAACTTGATACAGGTGTGTAGTTTGAGTGTTCACACTTTTCATCCCTGTAATTATTACACAGGGTAGAACACATTGAAGTAAGTGGAACAATATAATAAAGTGTTAGTTTAAATTAGATACATTAGAGAAAGGAATAAAGATTTGTCAGGAATCAAAGCTTTTCCATCTAAATTATACCATGTAATCTAAACTGCTTTTAAACTTAAAAAGCATGCAAATCACACAGAGAAACAGGAAGAAGGGATTGGCTGGACACATGAAAAACGTTGCCATGTGCTATTGTGCTTTTAGAAAAGCAGTCTCAGCTGAGAATGCTCCAGCTGGACTGTGGTGCAATGGAAAAACTTAATACTTAAAATACTGCAGTACTCAGGTAATAGCCTTGGTACAGTATATGAAATTGAAGCTTAAATTTGAAGTAATATAAGTGGATGTTTGTAAGGGTTTTTTTCCACTTCAAAAGGAAATATGATTTAAATAACATTACATATAAAATTCACTTTCAACATATGAGAATTATTATTGAAAATATTTAGTCAATCTAAAAGTTCACTCCTTCTTTTTAAACTCTTGTAAGTGGGATTCATCTTGTCTAATAGTAGATATCTGCAATTCAGGTGGGAATATATGAGAGTGGTACCTAAGTTTTTGTTGTCTTTTGAGACATAATCAATTCACTGAATGGAATCAAGAGCTGAATAAACACCAAGCCAGTCAAATGCTAAAGTGTGTTTTGAATAAGTCTAAAAAGTCTCCAGATGAACATTCAACCAGACCTCCTCTCAATGTAATGAAGAGTACATATGCAGTCACGCATAATGACTAAATGCAGATGTACAAATTGATGATCTAATGAGTTACTTTTTCCCAATAATTCATTAAATGCTACAGAATCATTTTATTTATTTACTTATTTGTTACTACTAAATATTTCACAGGCATTAATACTGGTCTTTGCTCTGAACAATATTTAATATATAAATACAAGGTTTTAAAAGGGAATGGCATAGAGAAAAAAGTTAAAATAGTATATGATCTGTGTGTCTTTTACTTTTTATATTTAAGGTGATTTTTTCTTTTGGAGTGTGGGTTTGTTTGTTTGGTAGTAGTGTGTTTTAGTTTTTTTCTAATAAAAAACAAAGGTCGAGAGAATTTGAGTAGATGAGAAAGCAGGAAAATAAAAAAAATAGTAGAATGACTAATACTGTTTTCCACCCTACGGTAACCATACGAGGCCAATGG
The DNA here is from genome assembly GCF_003945595.2 of Pipra filicauda. Classification (NCBI taxonomy): domain Eukaryota; kingdom Metazoa; phylum Chordata; class Aves; order Passeriformes; family Pipridae; genus Pipra; species Pipra filicauda. The sequence goes on from NW_024104482.1 coordinate 468,929, forward strand.
AAATGGATCATTTGCTGTATTATTGCACTAAAGCAGTGTATTAATTCTGGAGCTTGACTGAGCCTTGAACAGAAAGAATAGAATGAAGTTTGTTCAAACAAAATTTGTTGCCACCTGTGAACCGTATGGTTGCAAAGTATTTCCATTGAAAATATTTAAATATTCAGAGGCAAAATTTTGATTTTTGAAGGTTTCCTCCCATGCTAGTTCACTGAAAAGAGTAGTTGAAGAGACACTACACAAAATTTGGATTAAAGTTTTCACTTAATTTTATGATAAATGTTTTGCCTTTCCAGTATTTTTGATATATAATCCATTAGGTTATTAAATATTAATACAGTAAGTTTTTAGTTGTTTTACAAGTATTTTATAATAAGGCAATTTGAGAGTATGGAAAATTTAACATAGAGGAAAATATGCAATGAAAATCAAATCAAGCAAGTGCAATAGTTACTCATGATAACACTAGGATTATCAATGTATGACAACACAAATTTTTTATGCATATTGATTCTCGTCCAGTAGAGGCAAATTGCTGCTGAGAGTAAGTGGTTCCATTAAGCTTCCAAATTAGTGAATTCCTGAGCTTGGGAAGGTACACTGAAGGTTTCATCTTTCTAGATTCTTCTATTTATTATCTTTACTTATGTAAAGAGTTCATTAGAAAGAATTTAACATTGAAATATGGTAACTTTTTAGCCTCCTTTAATGTAGTCACGCATGTCTTTAACTACCAGACATAAAACTGCTTAATTCTGTGTATATTAATGGGTTCATATGTCATAAAGCCAGAAGAAACACTGTAATCGAGTCTCCTATGTGACACAATACAGGCCATAGAACTTCAGTGAATTAAGTGGTACATCATGTCTAAGTAAATGTGACTGAAATGGAGCATATTAAAATAGAGCATACATTTTTTAATAGATTCTTGACTTTAAAAAGTCACTGTAACAGAATTTGTGACAATCTTTCATACATTTTCTCAATAAATCTAGCTTTTGAAAACACACAGTTTGTTGATTCTGTATCACTTTAGCCTCTTACTTAGAATGTCTTATGAAACCTAATATAGAACAAAAGTATGTTATCTCATCATCTTGATCAACAATATTTGAAATATCATAAAACCAATACAGGAGATAGCAAGACAAGATGTGTTTACAATACATACACAATAGTGTATTTGTGGTAATTATATTAATCTACATCATTTTCTTTGTATCTACAGTCAATGCAAATTAGTGTGGATTTATGATATCAGCCCTTCCACAATTTGAGTGGATAAGATTTGTAACTGCCAGGGCAGAATTATTTGAATCTCATAGTTAAACCCTAAAAAGTATTAACAGAGAATTAGTAGAGCATTAGAGTATTAATTTCTACTTTTTAAAAAACTTTTCACAGTTTCAAAGACCACACAACCCAAAAATGGTCTAGAAATTTTTTCTAATGGTGCTTCAAAAGTTTTTAGGTATGATCTACCTAGGCAAGTTAAAATATACCTATATTTCTGTGATTGCAATAATTTTTATCCTAAGTCAAGGTACTGTGAATTCCATTGTTACTTTTAGTTTCTTAAATTTCTTCTTTTTGAGAGGGGAGAGAGGCAGATCTTTATAATGCTATTGAACAAATTACAGAAAGGATCTTAATTTTATATGCAAACAAGTTGGATTGATTACATCCCATTTGCTAATTTTTGTGGGATTTCTTCCTTTAAGATACTTTTTGCGCATGTATGCACAGTGACATATGAGTGTGTGCATGCAAATCAGTGTCTATAGTTACGCCTATATGCAAGTTATGACGTAAAATTTAAAACAACTTTAAGACACGTTTGCACCTCAAAATTATGACTTTTTCAAGACACATTTTGAAGAAGAATGTTAACTTTTATTTTTGTAATTAATTCTTTTTCATATTTTTGTTAATATCCAAAATAGAATCAATCAGAAATTTTAAAATTAATTTTATAATTGGTATAATTTATATATGGGGGTTGTTATTTAAAATTTTTCAAGGAATTTTTAAGGAATACTTTGATAAGCATAATTTAACATCTACAGTGTGCCAATTTTCTCTGAAGTCTCCAAGGAAAGCTTAGATTTTCTCCTCCAACTATAGTTCTGAAAAACATTTTTTTAAAAAATCTTCACAAACTTAATTTGAGATGTTCAGAAGTCTGGTAACCTAAAATAATTTATCTTACCTTTGTTGATTATGTTTTTGAGAATTTTGTTTCATTTGTGATTTCTAAGTCAGCAACACTAGGATATCAAGTGTTTCTAAGCAGATCACATTACTAAAATGACTAGTTTGTTTATTCATTTGTTTGATTCTGACAACAGTGATTAACTGGTATAGTGATTATGAGAACAGCATTCATAGAGTTAGCATTCCAACTAAACTTACAAGTAATTTTCTATCTATAGTGTTATCAATAAACTTCTGCATATATGTTACTCAAAGGAATCTAATAAGTAACTTCAGATTTTGAACTGCATGCACTAGATCGATCTATCTGAAAGAGACACTATTGATCAGATGATTCTTTTGATTTTGTTTCACTTGAACAAATAACTGCTGTCATAGGTGAAAAAGGTCTTTTCCTTTTTCAGTGGAATTTCTTCTAATTTCTCCCACCATTATGGATTTATAAGTGAGCAATTTCATATTTAATTGCAAAATAAGTGGAGGCATGTGTCTGGAAGATGGGGAGAATGGCATATTCAATTTCCTTGTGGCACATATTAAATTTTTAAGAACATATTTGCCTAGGCTTCTGCTGGATTTAGTCAGACTTCAACTAGCAGGTAAGTAAACATTGTATAAACATTTTATTTTTTGTACCAATGTTTAACCTCTCTTCGTTCAAACTTCATGATTTTTACATTTTTACATATAGTAGATTGTTTGTTGTTAGCAACCATTATAGGAAAAAATATACTGTGAAAGAAAAGTCAAATAAAGAGCTAAATTTTCAGAGTGAAAAACAGGACATTGGTTTGCATATTGTTTTAATACAGAATAAACAATATCTAAGAAAAAAAATTTGTTGGTTTCCTTGTTGGCCTTTATTGTTACTGCTTTATTGCAAACTTTATTGTTTACAATATTGTTTGTTACAATATTTATTGTTTTACAATATTACTTTATTGTAACTTTATTGTTACTCTATCAATAGCTGTTAGATTGTACTCCTATTACTATAAGACCATATGTTTTAAACATCTTCTAACTACTCTACTTCTTTGAACTGAAGCTTTATCTTTTAAAAGGATAGTATATCTTAGTTACATCAGTAAACTGACTGTTAGATAAAATGCATACAAGTAGAGGTGATATTTCTACCTGTACAAAGTGGAATTAAGTGTATATGATCCACTTTTGCTTCATTGTATGCTTAATGTTGTTGGAAAATTTAGACTTATAAAGATACTTCTGAGGTGAGTGCCAAAAATCAGAAAAATATAAGTGTTTAAAAAATTAGTCCAAGAAGTCTGAGTCATGTCTATGAAGACTCTTTCATTCATTTCTCCTTATTATTCTTTAATCGAGACTTTTACTTGTAAGGCATGTGAGACCATTCTCCAAAATTCATGTCAATTAATAATTTACTCCTAATTTGGTATAATCTCAGGAGATGTTTGAGGCACCTACTACTGCTTAGTATCAACCTGATGAGGGGGTTGAGTACTTGTGTGTGTGAGATGCTGCTCTACCATTTCTGCTTACATAACATTTTCACTTCTATATCTAAAATACTTTAGAAATTACTGTTTCAATTTAATTTATTTTCCCCTTCATTCCTCAATAATAATTCTCTTTTCCAGGTTAATTTCAGGAAATCTGTAGAGAGCTACATGCAAATGCCTTGCTTCAAAATGAAAATTTCTAGAATTATAGTCATTATGTACTTACACAGACACCTGACATGCTATGTACTGTAACCACTCTATAACAATTTATGGCTATGTAAATTGGGATGTAGAATAGTTGGTGTCTTTTATGTTACATCACTTCATGACTTTTATCTTCTAGGTCAAATACAACTGAAGAAATGTCTTGGGCTTGCTAAATTGACTTTGTACCACACAAGGTAACTACACAATGAAGTAATATTAATTTAGAGACAATATTATGATATGAGAGGAATTCTAGTCTGTTCCTATGTGAGAAGTCATGTTACTGCTGGAGAAATTAGTTTGAAATAAGTAATACCCTACATCTAAGAGAGCTTGAAAGGGAAACCATGTAGGCTAGTACCTTCTTACCTCTTTTTACGCTGTCTCTGTGTGCACATAATTTCTGTTATGCTTTGATGTTTAGAAAAGATTACAGTCTGGTACAATTACAACTCCTGGAGCAGTTCCACAACCATTGTGAAAATTAAAGAATTGAAATATACAATTTCTATTTTGTTTTTCATCATCCATATTAAATATAGATGACAGCCAGATAATATTTTATAGAAAGCAAAAAACCCTAAATTTTCAAGCATATTTCAAATGTATCCATAAGTCTGATTTTTAATATCCTTTCTTTGAATACATTTGCCAATAAAATATCCAGTGAATTTGACAAAGTCATTATGTTTGGGGGGAATATTAGGTCATGCTTGCAGATAGGGAAGAGTAGAGGATGAGAAAATATTCTACATTGAGAAAATATTATGATTTCATATAATGTTTGTTGATGGAGAGGCAAACCAAAGCTTGTCTAGCTCTGAGCATTCAGACCAGATTTAGGAAAAGATCTTTAAAAGAGAAATCAAAGTAATTGTGCATAAGTGAACATATAATGTTTATGAACCTTTTCTTGCAGAAAAAAGAAAGGTGTATTAGTATTCATATTTGAAATGCAAGATGTGTTGAAATTACTAAAATACATAATTCAATTAGCAGAAGAGAAGGAAAGGTCACATGATGATGTTCAAACACCTCTAGATATCCTTAAAAAACTGTAAAATTATGATGCAAGGTCAGAAATTACAGACTATGACCTCGTGTATTTTAGTGTGGAAAATCTGTTTACTCATCAAGTAATGAGCAAATGAACTTCCTGCAAAAAGATCAGTTAATAGCCACTAAGATTTGCCGAATGCAAATTTTTTCTTCAAAGAAACCTTGTTTAATGGTAGGGGTTTTTTAAAAAATTATTGTGGAGGCTGCAAGGAACCATTATTTTATATATATAGCACTAAGAATCTTGAATTCCTTTGGAAAAGAATATTCAGGATTTAAAAGGGTAGAAGTTTATGGGAAGGTAACTGCAAGTATATGTTCATAGAATCAAAGAATCATAGAATGGTTTGTGTTAGAAGGGACCTTAAGGATCATCTAGTTCCAACACCCCTGCTGTGGGCAGGGACACCTTTCACTAGGTTGCTCAGAGCCTGACCTTGAAGGCTTCCATGGATGGGGCATCCACATCTGCTCTGGGCAACCTGTTCCAGCGCCTCACCATCCTCACAGTAAAGAATTCTTCCTAATATCTATTCTAAATCCACCCTCTTTCAGTTTAAATCCATTCCCCCTTATCCTATCTCTATATGCCTTTGTAAAAAGTCCCTCTCCATCTTTCTTCTAGGCTCCATTCAGGTACTGGAAGGCCACAATTAGGTCACTCCTGAGCCATCTGTTTTCCAGGTTGAACAAACCCAAGTCTCTCAGTCTTTCCTCATAAGAGAGGTGCTCCATCCTTCTAATCATCTTGTGGCCCTCCCTCTGGACTTGATCCAACAGGTTGATGCCCTTCCTGTGCTATATGTGTGATATGTTGACAAGATAATGCTTTTTTCATCCTAGAGCACTGTGTAATCAGTTCTGTATAAAGTGTTGCACATAGTTACAAATAAAATTATTTTAAAAATCACTGCTGACTCTGTATTTAATATAAATTACTCTTAGGAAAAAACAGGAAAACATATAAGGTGTCATTACTATTGACCCTTCATAAATATTTGAGGATAGGGGGAGATGATTAGCTGCTTGGTAAAATAAAAAGTTCAGATTTATTTGGTACAAAATACATTCTCATTTAATTCTCAGCAATTCTACTGTTTTTTCTCTCAATAATTTCTAGGTTTGCTTGTCTCCTTATGTATGTTCCCTTCTAATTTTTCTCTTTTAAAGCAAATTGTAAGATTTTATATTATTTGATAATTTAGTTTCAGATTTCCAGTGTTTCCAGCCCTCTCAGTTCCAACTGCCTCACATCTTTCTGCTTAGAGTATCTGGCTGAAAATGCTCTGAAGGGTTCAAGGCATGTTTGCTACCAGGACAGAGTATCATGGAGAGGTGCTCGGAAGTTCGAGCTGTAGTCCCCATTCTGAATATGCTATGCATATCTTAATTGTCCTTGTAGTCATCCACATTGAAAATGTGAAAGCAGGGGTTTTTTTCGCTGAACCATTCACAATGACCAAGTTTATTGGGCACAAATCACAATTCAAAATAAGTTCACAATTTTATGGTAAGTGTGAAGGTCATAAGACTTCCTCACTTACACAAATTGTTGTTTTCTGGAACAATTGATCAAAGGAATAAATTTGTCACTGCTGCTGAATCAGTAGAGACAAAAGCCATTGCATGTTTCTGAAGAGGTTCATAAAGCAAACTATACTATCATGTTCTATATTATACCAATAGTTTCACTACAGATTTGCAGCAAACATTTGTCCTTTCTTCAACACCTTTAATGAATTTAATTTCTCAGTTCTGCTTTCTGTGTTGTATTTCCCTCCATGTAGCCTTTCAGTCCAAATCTTTCATTAAATTTTTCATACTCTTCCTTACTTCGGCAGGTGTGTTGTGGTTTTGCACTGCACTGTGTATTTGACAACTTATTGAAGATACGACATTGTTAAAGTGTGGTATAGAGACACTTGAGTTTTGTTCTAACTGGATTACTCCATTACTAACTACAGCCTATACAGAGCATTTTCAGTTCACTAGTAGCTGTAAATTGTAACCTACCCCCAATGAAAAAGAAAAAAAATGTGCAGACAAAGCTCTTGCATTGTATTTTGTATTTCAACAGTTATCCTGTGACTGGAACCCAAACGATTTAAAACTTAGTAGAGTATCCACCAGTACTCCATTAGAGACATTCTTTTATCTGTAATGTTGATGAACCTAAAAATTAATGTTATGAATTCTCTGTTATGCTGATGTCTCACATCTGTGCAAAGAAAATATTATTTCACCACCTGTAACATCTCTGTAAGTGAAGGAAGAGATGGCTTGTTGACTGTAGTAACCAAAGACACCAAAATTTTTGCACATTAACACAGCCTTTGTTCTTTTCTTTGTAAGCTCAGCTTCTCACTGCCCACATATAAATTTTATCTCCTTTACTTAGCATTAGAAGGCTAAGACACAGGCTTCTGTGTGACAGTGAATCAACTGACTGTATACTCCATTCCAATAACAGAAATAAGGGCACTGGGGACCATAGGACACAAAAAAATTTCCAGAGGCCTTCCAAGTGTCACTATAGCTAAGTTTATACATAGCTTTTTGACTCTACAGTTAAAGTAAGTGAAAAAAATTTTGCTACTGATGATGAATTTTCCACATTAAAGTACTGTGTATGTTTGACATGATTCTAATAATAGAAAAAACTTATTTCTTCATTCTGTTATTGGAAATTGTGTTTCCACTCTTTCATTTGTGTGACAGTTATTTTATTTTATCTTTAATTAGTTTCAAAGGAAAGAGGTGAGCTATTTGCTCTGTTTCAGGTTTTGATATTTGAATGTAAGAGAAAATGAGGAACCATGAGTAGAATAATTTACTTTATTCCTATTTACAAAATCCCATCTTCTTTTTTCAAAATTTATTTTATTATTTTCCCTATGATTAAGTGTTCATTATTAAAGAAAATATGTGTTAAATTGCTAAAACTAATTACAGAAACATTCTGCAAATATGTTTGAAGCATCAAATACCTTTCCCATGACATTCTGCTATTCTTATATTGGTTATTCTTTTGTTTTTGAAGAGTTTGTTTTCAGTCTGGACATTTTATTTCTTTTATCATCTTCCAATATATTTGTTGTTAAAATAGTCTAAACAGAGACAAAATCCACTTGATTCAGATATTGAATAATATCTGATTTGTTAAAAAATGTCTTGCTGACTGGCTTGAATCATTTATTATTACTTCCTTAAAATAGTCATAGAAACTCCAAAAGACATTGTCAGCTGTGCTATAGATCTTTAGCTGGGATATGGAAGAGATTCCATTTTGCCAGAGAGGAAAGTATAAGACCATGTTTTAGCGTAGTCTTAATGATCATTCTTTAAATCATTTCCCCGTGCTGCTCAAAATGCTGTTGATGATGTTGTTTTTGTTGTTGATTCTAAGGTATTAGCACTCCACTAAGCTATGGGGCTTGTCAACAAGGAATAGAATTGCCATGGTTTTCTAGTACAGTAGAAAGACATACTCAACAGGACATAATGAATCCCTGATTCATTTGAAAAGTTCAGTTCTTGTCTTGTCTTACCTGCTTTGGCATTAAAGTATGCAAGACTACCTGTTCTATCATTGCAAATCTGAGATTTTGCAGATGTAAATCCATCTGATTCTAGAAGCGGTTCTGAAGTTTTATTCTCTACTTAAAAGATGCTGAGAATATCTCGTATCTTTTGTAAATAGAAATCCAATGGAAGTTTCCTACATGGTTTAGCTAAAAAAAATAGAGGTAGGAGATTAACAAAGTAAAAAAATCAGAAAATACTGAAAAGGCCTGACCATGTAATCCTTAACCTACATGTGATCCTTAAAAGCACACATATATCTTAAAATATATATACATATATTTGTACATTATGATAAAAAAATGCTTCTATTGCATTAGTTCTTTTGCGTTAATAGAATAGAAATTTGAAGAAGAGGTGAAACCTGTATGACATATCTGTCAAAACATTCATTACAAACAAAAATCTTCACACCTTTTAACAGTAGATGTTATTTTATGCACATGTTTTGATGTCAGCATGATTATCTCTTTGTCATTCCTAGTTTGTAAGTACTCTTCTTGCTTAATTTGACAGCATTCATTCTTCTTCTCTAACTTTTTTAGTGCCTGTTCCTTCACAAAAGATAGCATTCTGTTGTCAAGTAGATTTTTAGTGTAGTAGGTAAATCATCACTGACCTTTTCTAGATTGTCTGCAATGTCCCTTATTTGACATGATTAACACTATGCAATTTATTGATCATCTTTTATTTCATTGTAGCTTTTAAGTACTGCATAATGATTAAAGTGTAGTTTATGTTGTAAATGTCATTTTTCTCCCACAAGTTTATTCCTGATGTCTACTTCCCCCCCTTTTTTTCTCCCTTCTATAATTTATTCATTGTTTTTTGGAATTAAGTAATTAAAGAAAGTGGTAAAAGTAATAAATATGAAAATCATAGAATAATAGAATAGCTTGAGTTTGAAGGGACCTTTAAAGGTCATCTAGTTCAACTCCCCCTTGCAATGAGCAGGGACATCTTAAACTAGATCAGGTTGCTCAGAGCCCTATCCTATCTGACCCTGAATGTTTTCAGGGATGGGGTATACACCACCTCTCTGGGCAACCTGTTCCAGTGTTTTACCATCCTCATTGTAAAATACTTCTTCCTTATATTAAATCTAAGTTGACTACTCCTTGTCCTATCACAACAGGCTCAAATAAAATGTTTGTCACCATCTTTCTTATAAGCTCCCTTTAAGTACTGAGAAGCTGCAATGAGGTCTCCCCAGAACCTTCTCTTGTCCAGACTGAACAACCCCAACTCTCTGAGACTCTCCTTGTAGAAGATATATTTCATTCCTCCAATCATCATCATGGCCCTCTGGACTCGCTCTGACAGGTCCATGTCTTTCCTGTGCTGGGGATCCCAGAGCAGGATGCAGTACTCCAGGTGGCATCTCACCAGAGTGGAGAGGAAGAATTACCTCACTCAACCTACTGCCCACCTTTCATCTGATGCAGCCCAGGACACGGTCGACTTTCCAGACTGCAAGCACACATTGCTGGCTCATGTCCGCTCTTTCATCCACCAGTACCTGCAAGTCCTTCTCATCAGGGCTGCTCTCAATCCTCCAGCCTATAAAATTACTGTTTAAGCTGCACTAGATCCATAATATGTCCTCTGTGTATGAGTTGCCTAACTGTAAAGCTAGAATACAAAATAGTTCTGATATTTTCTTAGTATTTTAGTTTGGGACATTATACTTTAAAGTTTTACCATGCTGAAAAGTACAAATTTAGAGTGAATAGGTAGACGTTTTAAAGTGAAAATGTCTACACAACTAGATGCATGATAAATCATGATTAGAACTTCAAATTCAGTTGAATCAGGGTAAAAGCTGTTAATGGACAAATTCAGTATTGTGTATTGAAAAGAAAATGCAGGGAGACATTTTTTGAGCTCAGGTAAATATATTCTTGAGCTTTATTTGACAAAATGGCTCAATGCAGATTAAAACAGTATGAGAGGAGTTCTGAAATGGCACCTGCCTACTTATCCATTTGTAATATTGACACAACATAGATTTGTAGTATGCAGAGTTGACAATTTCCAACCGGATGTTGAAGCACTGATCTACATGACAGGAATAGTGATCACTAGTTGCCATGCTTGAAAAGGATGTGGACAGATTCAATGTGGTTAGGTGCAATCAGTCCTGAAATTAATGCATAAATGGAAGAGACACTTTTTCATTATTCCCTACTTTGGGGGAAACAGTGGGTGCAGTACTGTCAGAGTTCAGACTGATAGATATTGATACAAATCATTTTTATATGAACTGCCTATTTATTAGAATTGCTTTTCTGCTCTCTATATGGAAGTCTATGATGCATTACATTCTGAACTTCCTAATGTTCAGATTGCTGTTCTCATTTCAAGAAATAATGAAATGGATTCATTACTTTATCCTTAAAATATTCTGATTTATTTTAGGGTATACCCTCTTCAGTGATTTCATATGCCCTTTTGTTATCCAGTTCATTTATTTTACTGTAGAAAGGAACATATATATATTTTGAGGACAAAAAATATTCTACAAACATTTTTAATTTATGTAAGTACACAAAAAGAAACAAGAATATGGACCTGAGAAGATGCAAAGTCCAAGGATGTTTTCAGCATTAGTAAAACTCAAGACAATGTTATGATGAACACAGAGGAATTAAGATGACAGGCAACTGTTTCTTTAGTTGCATCTATAAAACACAAGCAATTTTTTGGTGTAGTTTTAAATTTTTATTTTCAAAATTATGTTTTGCAAAACAGTGTTCTCTCAGTTTGAACCTAGAAGCGCCAAGTTTAATTAAATAATGATCCACTGGTACTTCAAATTTTGCATATAAGGGGGGTTCTCCTGTATGTATTTATCTTTTTATTCAGCAGAAGAAACTGAGAAAACTGAAAGAAACTACTGTGAGTTCTCTTGACATAAAGATATTAAAAGAAAATTAACACTGCTACAGTGATACAAACAATCTGATTAATAATGATCTATTAGTCTAAGCCTGTAGCAATTCTCCTGGGCTTTTGGCCAGTATCCCTCTAGAGAATTATACCTGTGGAAGAGAAGAGAAAAATATATCCTTCACTACTAGTTTTAAAAAAAAATCAAATTATTTTGAATCTGAATATATGATTAGAACACTAAAAGTAACAGCAGGAGGACAAAACACTGTAAGATATACAAACAAAAATGTATCATTAATGTAAGCCTGAGAACACCAAACATCTTCTGGATTTTCAGCTCGGTTTGGATGCTTATGCACATAAGAATTTTGTCTTCACCTCTACGACACTATTTTTTAGAGAGAGAATTGTACATGATTTTCTTCCAATTTCTTCCAATGTTTTATTTCAAATGTAGAATATTTGGGTTATTATCCTTTACCTCTCTTTCTTCTCTAATAGTGTTTCTTTCATTATGTCATCTTGGATCTGTAGAGACTTTACTTTGTATCTTTTTTGTTGTTTACTTAGAGTATGTTTTGTGACAGGTGTTCTTCTCTGTACTAACTTCATGAAATAAATAACTGTTTAAACATGCTTCCTCAAAATAATATTTGCAAATGGAGCCAGGGAGTCAACTTCATCCTGGGACCAACGTAAATGCCTCTAAACAAATGCATGTAAATGGGAAAAAAACCAAGAGGACTTAGAGGCACAAGTGCACCTGTAGGGCTATGATCTTACTGGCATCACAGAGACACAGTGGGATGGCTGCTGTGGAATGGAAAGATACAAGCTCTTTAGGAAGGACAGGCAGGGGAGATGAAGAGGGGGTGTTGTCCTCTATGCCTTTGCTAACCTGTTGTCTATCTCTCCGTCAATCTTACCGTCCGAGGAGATGAGGGTACCTAGGTAATTAAACTGCTGGACTGATTTGAGCTCTGATTGGCCAATGGTGATATGGGGATGATGGAAGACTTCTTGAGGTGCAGGTTGGTAGAGAACTTCTTTAGACTGACTTCCAGCCCAAAGAGCTCAGCAGCGTCTGCAAAGCAGGATGTTAAACACTGCAGAGCTGCTTCTGTGTGGGCGACAAGGGCGGCGTCATCAGTGTAAAGCAAGAACGCAGCCTTGTTTCACACCATTGGTTATTAGAAAGGGCTCAGAAAGTGCATTGCCATATCTGACTTGGCCGTGCTGATCCTCATGGAGTGAGATGATCATTTTAAGGAACTTAAATGCCAGGAACAGCCTCCTTGGCGTGGTGTCTTTAAGCATTAGCCAAAAAACAATTGTACTGTTCTTTAAGTTGTGTTTATCTTACTTTATCTCACTATCTGGTGAAGGATATTCGAGGGAAAGAGACCCAGAGAGAGATGATTACAGAACCAGCATTACAAGAAGATTGTTGCAGTCAGCACAAATGTTCAGTTTGAATATCTTGACATACTTTACAAATATAGCAAATGAGAATATATGCTGCATGACTGCCCATTCTTACACCAAGTTTTCCTAAGCAGCCAGTTTTCATCTACTTCTCAGCTGGGTTTTCTTTTCTCTAGCAAGACAGCATGAGAGTTGGGAACACCAAATGACATCCTGTATGCTGTGCATCAAGGACAGAATGAAGCTCTCACCTTCACAGCAAATGAGAAGGCAGAAAAAAGGCAAAAATACACCTCGTGCAGCATTAAATGTTTTCATTTTAACTGGATGAAAAATACCTGAACAAGTAAACAAACAATCAAACAAACAAAAAAAAGCTGCCATTCACTGCCTTTGGTCTTCAGTGATGATCCATTCTTAATCATCCTCAGTTTTCTGTTGCAAACAGAAGTTATTTTGTCATCTTCCTTATTCTTCTTCTCTGTGGACACAAGAGCAAGGAGAGATTAGTCTTCTCATCTCTAGCAAATTGTTATCTCTACAAGCCAAAAGATTACTTTAACCGTTCTCCTTCTGGTCCACTTCCTTTTGCACTTAGCACTTGGAAGTGCATAGAACTGATTTTAAGTCCTATAAGGATTTCCTTACAGTGTTCAAATATTTTTTGAGCCATAGTATTAATATAAATTCTTTTACATCTGATTTATGTAATTTGTGTGCCTGACATGGATGATTTGTTTCATTGACATCACTGTAAGAAAAAAACCCCAAACAAAGTTAAAATTAAGCATTAATAATTTATACATTTTTTAGACATTTGTTTCAGTTAAATAAAATAGAAATGTAGCCACATAAAAATCCATACAATTTTAAGCTGATTAGATCAATAAAGTATGATCTCATGAAGGATTTCATTATTATACTTCCTTTCAATTGTAACTGACTTCAGAAAATCAGTTTCTGTACCTATTTTGTTTTGGAATACCGTAAAACTATTAAGTGGATTTATTGTCAGATTATTCAAAACATTCTGTTAGTTAAAATGAACATTTTTTTGGTAATGATTTAGTATTACAGATACTATAAAAATGATAAAAAAATAAAAATAAACCTAAACATTCCCTTCAGATAGTTTAACCAGCATCAGCCTTCATAGTATAATAAAAGGTTTCAATTTTGTTTTTAAAATCTGATGAATTCATTAAACAATATTTCTAGAATTTACTGCTGCAGAGGTAAATCAGGAGAAATTCATGACACAGGATCCGTCTGAGCCTATAAAGATCTTCAAAAAGTAGTCGCGAGGAAACCAGTACTTAAAGAAAGTGTTTTATATGTGCTAACTTTTTAGTGATGATGAAACAACTGCCTATTAATGTGAGGTCACAGAAAAGCAAGACAAAGGCAACAAGTCTGAAAGCATAAAAAAAGCATAAAAACTAAAAGGGAACTTGAAAAAAACATATGTACTTACAATCTGAGCATCACCATGTATTACCAGTGGCATCACACTAAGAAGATTTTCATCTTTGGGCACGACTTGGGAGAACTTAAAAATAAAGCTAACAAGACAAACCTATATACGTTGCCTCTCATATCAGTGCCTCTAAATAATCTATATGCAGCTAGAATGAAAGACCAATGTATGTTTTTGTTAAATTGACCTTAATTATGAAGTTTGCAAAATCTGGAGCAAGAGTTGCTACAAAGAAGCGACAAGTATATAGTTAAATTCAATATATTCACCTTCTCTTCTGATTAAGGCAAAATATAATTAAGTAATTTAAATAAGTACTACCATGTCAACAGAATTGTGTACATTTTTACAACTGAAAAATAGAAATGGTGTTTATTGAAGATTACCTTGCAATGATATTACACATATTCCTGTTGTGATACTTAAAAAAAATAATCTAAGAATTCATTATGATTAAGTCTTGTATACTTCCAACTCTATCAATAGTGAGGAAAGGGAAGAATGAAGTGGGAAAGTTACATCCCAGTTAAAAAAAATGCCATCTGACTAAGAATTAAAACTGTTCTAGAATTATAACCACTGTAGAATTAAGTCACCCAATTTTCACAAGCTGCTCACAAGTTGCTTTCAAAAGCTGCTCACAAGCTGCTTTCAAAAGCTGTTCACAAATTCGGGATACAAAAAGAAAAAAAGCAGAATTTTTTTGATGCAGTTTTAGTTGGAAGGCAGATTTATTTATTAACCGTTTCAGTTGTAGTTTCCCTTCCCTCTCGTGAGGTGTGGAGAGTGCAATTTCAGTGATTCTGCTCTGATTCTTCTGTAACTCTTCCACAGATGCTATGTCAGTCAACCCGGTCTCTCTGTAGTAGCTGACTGTCCCCCTAACGCTGCAATTCTATTCATTCAATTCATATTGAATTCTATGGATGTACTAAAGGGACAGTTGGCTAGCATGGGGAGGACAGGGTTGATTGGCTAGGCTTCTGTGCAAGAATTACAGTCGAATTACAGCACAGATGCAGAAATTGCAGCCTGCTGCTCCATAGAAATGTTTGAATGGAAATGGTGCTGGAAAGAAAGAATTGTACCTATCAGAGACATTGCTAATAGTAGGAAAGTCTTCCTAAAATTAATCCTCATTAAAAAAAATTTGGGTAAAAAATAAAACTAAAATTCATTTTGAAGTACAGTGGTTTTGAAAAAGAATACAAAATCATTAAAAGACACAGTATTTTTAAAACTACAGTTGGAAAACTGTTATTCTAAGGATTGTGTTAATGTTATACTGTTCTGACAGCAATACTATTCTAAAGCTTTGATCACCTAAATATCAGGGATATATTAAATCTAAATAGCAGATTTTGTGAGGAGAAACAGTTAAAATGTATTTATTAAAACAGAATTTGGCATTTCCATCCTGATTCTTAATTCCAAAGACAATTTAAAAACATACCTACATAGATTTCTTAAACTGATATTGCTGATTTTAAATGTAGAATAAGTAGATATTTTAGGAGAATTTCAGATATGTTCTTAACATCCACAGAGCAAAATCACTTACATTAAAACCAGACAAATCTTCATTTTGGCTTTTGAAAGTGGTTTAACAGAATTTTAATGCTTTTGAGTTAATAAATGTGTGTTAATATAGTTATATTTTAAGATAGTAAGATCATTACTGCATATGGGGGCATAATATAATGATTCAAAAACCTCACTGACTGTCATCTTGCTTTAATTTGCTGTTATGAAATTCAAAAAGGTATTGCCTATGCTATGAGAGACACATTTAGTAAAAGATTTATATTATCCATCTATATCAGTATCTTCAAAGTATTTTTGAAGTGTGCCATAGCTTTCAGCTGCTTCCTTTTCATTTTTTGATACAGTAGTGATCTTATATGATACTATATAAAACATGTATTAACTCAGTAGATTCTTCCATCTGAAGCTTCCGATCTAAAATACTTTTTCCTACCACTTTCAGGTTATTACTGTCATTACTCTTTTTACCTATTTGGGTTTAATTCTATTTTTGTTGTAAGTATTTAATTTTTTATCTCTGTGTCAGTTTTGACAGTTTTGCTCCCTGAAATAAATAAGATGTACTATATATTCAATATGTAGGAGAAAAAAAAAGTGGGATAGGAAACAAAATTAGTGGGACTTTTTATTTATACAAAATACCTGCTCCAGAATGGACTATATATAAAATTTTTAAAGAAAGTGTAGTACAGGTTTTGATTAACTGTTCTTCAAACTAATAATACTGATAGTAGTTCTCTAGTATCTCAATTTATACTTTTTATTATGGATATAGATAGAGTTGCTCAAACTAGCCTTTGGAATATCTAGATACCTTTGTTCTCCCTGATCATAGCTATTGTATGCACAGTTATGTGACTGCCACATAGTTAAGGGTGGATGGAGTAGTGTTGTGCTTCTGGTAAGGAACAAAAATCTCAAGATCCTGAAATGCATGTTTTTGACAGGAAGACAGAGAGGATTCAGCACTTTTTTGTTCAGGTGCTTATTTTCCCTCACTGATAGATTATTAATTCTTCCACTTTGGAGAGTCCATCAGCATTACTTCATCCTATACATATCACTTGTGTTTGGTTGATTGAACAAGATAGTTCACCAGGTGACACTACGTCACACACTATTTGCCTAGTCTGCACTTATAATTATGCTCTGCTCTGCAGAGTGACTTGACAGAAGTGGTGCCAATCCAAAATTGTGAGCTGAATAATTTCCATGCTTAAATTTCATTGACACTTCAGGCATGTGAGGAGGCTCAAGTCAGGTCTTTTGAAGAGGTAGCTTTGGAGCTTGTGGCTTCAAGTCTGGGAGAATCAGAAAATGTTTTCCATATGATGGCAGTTTTGTTTGTGCTTTCTCCTCTGTCTTTGCTCCTGCACTTGTGTATCCCCCAGACCTCAGCTTCATGCCACTTCACTGATACTTTTGTAGACCTCATATAAATGTGGACTTGAAGTAGGATACTACACAATAACTGAAAAGGCCCCACAATAGAAAAAAGGTTACATATTTTAACATAATGAGTTTTACCATCACTTGCTCACAAAAGGACACAGACTGAGAAAGTGCAGAGAGTGTAGTGCGGAGGCAGGATCAGCCAGGTAAAGGCAACTTCAGCTAACATTTCTTTTTAAAAATTGCTTTTGCTTTCTTTTTGCTTTTTTGCTATTGCCAACATGTTGGGCTAAGACAGAAAGAAGGTGTCATAGTCTTCTCAGGAAACATGAAGTGCCAAAGCCCCAGCACGAAAGAAAGAAATAGGGTTTTTCTGGAAAGTGATGCTTTTACCATATCTGGTTTCTACATTATTCAATAATTCTCTTGGTAGAACTGTCAACACGTAACAGATCATATGATACTATATTTTCATTCTGGATGAAAATCTAGGATTAAAGGTCTAGCATGTTATCTCAGATGAAATACTGGTTGAAACATATCCATGGTTTCCTGTTTATTGAGTTCCTTATTTGTTCAGTTCTAGCTATTAGTGTGTGGTCTTTTCAAACTGTTTAGAATCTTATAAAGTATTCGAAAGTTTCTTACATAAATATTAAGTAACAGGCATATCAGTGACACCAAGAATTACTCTCTGCCACGAAAATTTTATGGAAGGGGAAAAATTTTTATCAATCTTAAGATTTCCCCAGAAGAGAACAAGTCAGAGAAAAGCACTTATCTTCATCAAGTTTTATAACCAAATGTAGGAGCTGCTCTGACAGTGAAATTAAGTTTGTTCTATAAATATTGACTGGTATTACTGATAGCTTGTTATTTGCTTTTTTATTGACTGAGTCCTGAACTTGGTTTTCCTTGGGTTTATTTCTGTATTTTTATTTTTTAGTTGTTTTTGTTTTCTTATTTGTTTGTTTTAGGGGTTTTTTTATTTTGTTTTAATTTTATTCCTGTTTATTCAAGACTGCTGCCAGACTACATTTACTGTTTTGTGGAAGAGTGGAGGTAACCAAAACCCTTTACTATTATTTTACAATTATTTATTTTTATGGTATAAAGAATACCCTTATTTCTTTTAGAATTTCAATCAAAAATACTTATTGAAGGTATTCCCTCATGTCTGTTCACACCTATACCACTAGTAAGAGTTTTTTCTGACAGGTTTTTTTTCCCCAGAAACTAGACCTTATTTTTCTTAGTCCTGACACCCAAGATTGCACTGTACTCTCTTAAATTTCTTGTATCAAATCTGCTCTTAATTCTATGCTCTATGCTCCTGGGTTTACTGCTTACTTAATATTTTCACATTTTATTTCTAATTTCTACCTTCACTTTGATACAAGTGAGCTTTCATCATCTTTGTTATGTGTCTCGAGAAAGGGTGGTCTCTTAGCTGTGGGCCTTGCTTGAATTCCTTAGCAGGCCTTTTCTTTCAAAGATATCTCATAGCACAGGCACAAGACATTGTTGCTTTTCCATTTAGTTCCTCAAAGGAAGTTATTTTAGTTATTACTCTGTTACTTGAACTCTTTAACATATGAGGAAGGTCATTCAGAAGTCTAATAAGAAAGCATATGACATTATGCTTTCATTATACCCATTGAGCAAAGGTAAAGATGTGTAAGCTGGCTAGTGTGAATGCAACTGTACCATACAAAAATAACATATATTTGCACAGATTATGCTTTATGTGTCCAGAAAAGGTTTTACAATGTGGGTTTCTTACATTTAGACTACACTGGTACAGTTAAAAAAAGTAGTCATCAATTTGCTTAGCTTTAGGTTGAGTCACATCTGAGCCCTGGATCAGAATTAAGTGGGAAAATGTGTTATGATGTCAGGTTTATTGCCTTGAACTCTGAATTTTTTCAGTGCATATGGTTGGATCTGTATCAGGTTTTGGGATGTATAGTCAAAGATTCAATGGAATTCTGAAACAGACTACCTAAGAAATTAATATATAACATATCATGATATTTGACCATTCCATTACTATCTGAAAATGAAAACAATCAGCGGGATAATAATAATAAAAAAAGACATGATCTAATGAGTGTATTAATAGTGTGATATTGCAATAATTTCCACAAAAGAATGTGAATACAAACATTTGGCAAAATTTGTGTGACTGTTAATAAGAAATGACCTTTTATACGTCTCGTTGATACCTGGACAAAACCTGTGAGTGTCTGAGACTAGTCTAGACAATGATATTACCAGTTTCAGCTAACATGAGGTGCAGACTGGGATATAGACAGGAGCTTTCTCGTTTACACTCATTCTAAAGAAAAGTAAAGAAAGCATAGCAGCTTGGAGGAAGTAACTGAAGCTGAAAATGCAACTGAAACCTCTGAGATTTATTAGAAGTTCCTATTTTAGAATTATTAGCATAGTTTTGGAATTTTAGCCATTACTGGTTGATCATTTAACAATGATCAGGAGTGCTGTTTCCCTTACGTACTTGGAAAATAGCAACCTTTTTCTGCCAGATATATATGTTATAGCTATCCATCCCATTATCATCTCTTCAGTGGACTATGAAGAGGAGTAGTATGACCAGCAGGACAAGGGAAGCCATTGTCTGTGCTCAGTACTGGTGAGACGACACCTTGAATGGTGTACTGTGTTCAGTTTTAGGCCCCCCACTTCAAAAACGACATCGAGGTGCTGGAGCGTGTCCAGAGAAGGGCAACAAAGGAAGGGTCTGGAGCATAAGTTTTATGAGGAGTGGCAGAGGGAGTTGAGTTTAGTCTGGAGAAGAGGAGGATCAGTGGGACCTCATTGCTTTCTACGATTACCTGAAAAGAGGCTATAGTGGAGTGGGGATCAGTCTCTTCTGCCATGTCACAAGTGAAAGGATGGGAGGATATTACCTTAATTCATGCCAGGGAAGGTTTAGATTAGATATTAAATTTTTTTTCACTGGAAGAGTGGTCAGGGATGTGATGGAGTCACCATCTCTGGAAGTCGCGTCTGGATGTGGCACTTGGGGATATAGTTTAGGGGTGATTAGAGACTGAAGCTGGAGCTGGATTTGCTGCTCTCATGACATCTCTGACAGGTTAAAATGTTTTGTGCATACCCAACTCTTATCTCTTGATTTTCTTTCCCTCCCTTCAGACAGTCTTCCTTTGTGCGACATTTTAATCAAGTTCTAACAAATGAAGAAAAACTCACTATTATTAAGTATGCAAGACTATTTGTATTTTCTAGACAGAATCTTTTTAGAGAGCTATGATACATGCACATTTCCCAGCAAAGCAGAGGAGATCAAATTAGGAAGAGGTGAACCTCTATGTGTGACCTGGGAAAGATAACCTGTTTGCAGAACTGGCCAAGCTGATGTGGTCTACATCAAGCTTCAGTACTTTCGGTAGTTTGCAGAGCATGACTAAGTCTTCTTTTCCAGATGGTGCTTAGTATGTGTATTTTGACTTTAATATACAAATCGATCTACAATTTTCCTTACCTGAAAGGTTTCCTCACTTTTTCACAAATTAAATGGGAATAAGTTTATCTACCCTTTTTTTGTATTTTAAGAATCCAGAGTAAGTGCTCAACAACATTTTTCTGAAGATTTATTTGTTAATATATCAACAGAAAGCATTCTCTGATATCCAGCTTGAACTTTTTCATTCTCACTTTAATCCTATTACTGCTGTTCAAATCCCTGTTTATCATCCTGAGTGATTCTTCTGGCTTGGATTTACACTCCCAAGATATTCAGAGACTGTT